>NW_004797625.1:689682-692956 GCF_000002075.1 Aplysia californica | reverse complement strand
GAGAGAGAGGGAGGGAGGGAGAGAGAGAGAGAGAGAGAAAGATAGAGAGAGAGGGGACCAAATGCGAAACAAACGTACTCCTCGAATTGTGCCAATCTTCTAAATAGAAGGTACCAATTTAAAACAAAAGCCATACCCAAGTGGAAAAAAAGCTAGCTCTGGCTTTCAAAAGCCTGCTCTCTTCAGTATGTAGGGCAAACGACAACCACACCACTACCACCATCTGAGAGCTCTTGTTCAATAACCACAGATGTCTGGTGCTGGGATTGTATAAGCCCCGGCTGGTCTTCAAGTTATTTGCCCTGTCCACAACAGAGCCATTGATTCCCAGGACCAAAGAGTTGTTCAATGTCTTGGACGTTAGGTTTTGTTTCATTTCAGCGAGCCATGATAAGAAGAACTAATAGCCGCAATTTAAATTCTCCCTGTGATGCTCCTTTACCCCCACTGCGAAAATAAATCTCAACTTTAGTGCCCGTATAAGCTCACCCCCCCCTATCCCATTTTTCTTCGACTTCGACAACTCCTACTGCCTCCTCTTTTTTTTTTACCTTTCCCACCCCCGCCCCCCAGCCTCCATTCCACTTACGGAATCCCTCCGCGTAATCCAAACTAAGCTTAAGGTACAACTCCAAATCGATTGACAATAGCCACTATAACTTGTTCCCTTTCTTCTGTTCAAGTTATAAAAAAAATCTAGCTCATTTATTAATTTACCTATGCCCACTAAACGTTGCATGGTGCTTCTGCAGGCCGGCAACAAAAAAACAAAACAAAACAACAACAACAAAAATCAAACAAACAAAATTTAAGCTTGATCGAGTGCTGTATTAACAACGTTCCTCTATTTGAGCCCTAGATCTATATTAAAAAGCCAACCTTCCACGACATGATACAGACACTAACAAACACCAATCTGTCACTTGAAACGAGAAAAAGAGTACTGAAAAGTTACATCGAGCCAATCCTATTATACGGGTGCGAAGCATGGACAACAATCAATAAACAGCTGGAAAGAACAATTGTAGCGACAGAGTTGTGGTTTATAAGACGCATGCTACGTATCCCATGGACAGCTAGAAAAACAAATGAAGAAGAGTTGGTTGAAGCAAATTGCAGAAGACAGCTTTTGACGAATATGCGAAAGCGACAGGCAAATTTCTTCTGACACACAAGGCGGAAAGAAGCATTGGAGAATATTATAACAACAGGCAAGTTTGATGGAAAGAGGGGCAGAGGCAGACAGAGGGAAAAGATACAGGACAAGATGACAACATGGCTGGGAACAGGAAGAACAACAGACACCATTGCTGCAACGCAAGACAAAGTGAAATGGAGGTCCATGATCGCCCACGCCAGTCGGCAAGGCACCGGATGACGATGATTAAAAAGCGCTCGAGCGCATACACAGAATCACTAAAATTAAATGACTAACCGTATACTTATCCTCCAAACTGTTCGTGATAAGGCAGCGACACCACTCTGCCCCCACTTTTCAGTGTAATCTTGTAAATTTCATCCCACGGCTGTCTAGACGTCTAGGCCTACACGTGAGTCTTGAAAAGTACTCACGTGTCTGTTTGACCATTTAATGTAATTTCTTGGGCGTAGGCCACATTACTTACAACTTCAGTACAGCTGAGTGTTTGGTTAGGTGTTGAAGAAAAAAGGGTCAACTTTTAGTGTTGGCTATCAGTTCTCTATTATTCTCATGACCCGCTTTAAGGCTTAGATAAATGAAAACGTGTCTGAACCTTAGTTTGCTGTAACCTTTATGAACAGGCTTTTAGATTCTGTGGGTCATTCAACTTTTTGAGACATAGGCCTATGCAAAGATCGTAGAAGATGAAACCGGGCAATTTAATTTTATAACATTATTGTTTCATACGCGATCAGACGAAAGTGAATAAGCTGCACCAACTTTTTCTGCTCTACTTCTCTAGCTTGTGGAAGCCGTCTCTCTCTTTGTTGTCATCATCAAAAGGAAGGGAAAACACCCTCACAAGATTACTGGTCGATAGGCCTAGCTGAACCTTGGAATCAGACCGCTGCTGTCTTTTGTTTGTTTTGGTACGTGTTTCATGGCGCTCGCATCTGCATAAGGTCGTATGAACGCGCGGGACACATTATACTTTTCCAGTTGGTAGGACATTTTGAAGTTTGCCCGGGTGGCGGCCGAAGCCTACTTTTATCGATTTTAGACCATCAAGGGATCTTTAACGTGCGCAACTTGCACACGGGCCCTCCGAGATTTTTCACTCTTGTCGGAGAAAGCAAGGTGTAGATCTTTACTACCAGAAGATCTGGGGTGTGGCTAAAAAAAGCAGTAAGAAGGAACCAAGGAGAAACAGTAGAAAGGCTGCAGAAAGAGTCAGGAGACCAGAGGAGGGGGCAAAGGAGGTGAGGGGGTGGGTGCAGAAAGAGGAGACCAAAGCCGACGACAGAACATTGCTAGAGAGCAGGAAAGGAGGAGAAAGGAGACAATTTTATAGAAGAAAAGTTTTGGGCTACTACCCGGATTCGAACCCGTGACCTTTGAATGAGAGGCCAACACCTTAATCTCTAGGCTACGAGAGCCCTGTGCTGCTGTCTGTCCTGAACTCCGGAGCCTGATGGTTTTGACCTCTATCACATCATAAAATTCATCTGCTTGTCTCAGTTTTACAGCCCCGAGCCAAAAATGTCTGCTACGACCCAGGAGTCTAAATCCAGAAACTGCCGGGGGCACGAGGTGAGCTAAGCGTGGGTGGGACACTTCATTGATGCATCCAACAAACTGTGAAATCAGATTTGGGTACAAAATAATCGATCTGTCAACGTCTCGATATTGCGTTGCTCTTTTCGAAACGGGCTTACTGGCAGCTGTTTTTTCCCCCAAGCCATTTTTCACGTCTCTATGCCTTAAATTCGGATTTTTAGTGAAGTCTAAAATGTTTCAATCCTCTTCAGGATCTCTGCCCTGAGTTCTGATGGATGAACAAGTTCTCTGCCCAATTCCTCGAACAACACAGGCTTATTCTTAAAGGATGCCGACCTATTTGCACGATCTATCTCGTTTTCCTCATCCTACTCTTCTTTCTCCTCTTCCGTCTCCTCCTCCTTCTCCATATCTTCCTCCTCATCTTCCTCATCCTCATAATCACATTATGCTACCTCGCCCTTTCCCTCTTTTCCTCTCCTCCTTCTTTTCTTCGCCGTCATCTATCTATCTGTCTATCTATCTATCTATCTATCTATCTATCTATCTATCTATCTATCCGTCCGTCCGTCCGTC
>NW_004797625.1:687035-688310 GCF_000002075.1 Aplysia californica | reverse complement strand
GGGGATATGCGCTATACAAATTCTGTTTATTATTTATTATTATTATAATAGGTCTACGCTAAATACATATGTAGGTGTTTTACGCCCCCATTGACATAATTTAGATCAATTAAAAGGCGAGTTTCGACCCAACCTGTCAGGGTCAAGCCGGTTACAAGGCTCCAGAGGAAAGTGCAAAATTATCAATAGAAATTCATACCACATTGGAATCGAACTCAGGTCTTCATCTTCAACATGAGGTGACTTGTTGTCTCGTCTGTCATGGCGTTTGGGAGTGTCGCTAGGTGTTTCGTGCAGCTCTGATATGTCCAGTGTCCTTTCACCTGTGTATATAGCATGTATGTATATGTAAGGGGAAAACAATAATAGTCTTTCAAAGCCTTTTAGTTTTAGTAGGGGTTTTACGGCGCTCGCTGAACAAAATTATCGATAGAAATTCACCCCACTTTGGAATCGAACTCAGGTCTTTAACGTGCGATGAGCGCCAAGGGGTGGATGTCAACAGAGAGGTCCTTACAGGGAATCAGACTTTCTCTTCTCACCTCTCTAGCTTCAACAGCACAAAGTCTGCTTCAACTATCAAGGCACCCCGGAAAAAGCGGGTCACAAGAGTGTGACAAACATACAAAAGAAGTAGCGGAAAAATAACTAGATCTATAGCGAGGATTAGGAAAGAAAAAGCAGCAGTTCCCTGTTGCCGTTCAGGCACAGTAATTATGAGCATGACATTGATGAATCAGCCCATTTACAATTACAATTTTACGGTGTATAAGAACTCGAGATGTTATTGTCTCCCCCCCACCCCCTTTTGGGAACGGCCAGAAGACACTTCAGTAAGTAAGTAGCTCCGCCCCGGGAAAGGGGGGGGGGGGGTTCTTTCAAAGCTGGCTACTCCCTTTAAAAAAAGGTAGGCTAAAGAACAAATAAATAGAAACCAAAATCATGACATTCGCCCCCCCCTCCCCCCCAAAAAGCCCAAGGAAAAATAAAAAACCGGCTAAGAAATTATTTGACCACTTTTTTGGTTCGCACGGGTTTCAGATCAGATGCTAATACAGAGGTTACGATTACAATATGAAATTATTTTCTCACTCTTCATACCATTCAATATTGCATCTAAAACGACCATCATCAAGCCGCTATCTATCACGCCTCTGCTGAGGGCAGACAGGTCGACACGATGAACCAATAGAGCCGGACGTAGGAGATAGATTGCTTTGATGATGGTGGTGGTAGGTGTATGTGTGTGTGTGTGTGTGTGTGTGTGTGTTTGTA
>NW_004797625.1:684601-685915 GCF_000002075.1 Aplysia californica | reverse complement strand
CCTATCGGCGCTTACTGAGTCAGTCTCCGAAATCGGCGTTCTCTATGTTTTCGCCCTATCGCAGGCAGGACTCGGTGCCGATAGCTAGCTGCTCTTACTTCTTCATTTCTCTACCTGTCTCGTCTTGTGATGTTAAGGGTTTTGCTGAGACATTTCATTTCGCATGCGGTGATTTTGCTTTCATGGATTTTGCTTAAAGTCCAGGTCTGGCTCTTATAACATTATGTTGGTATGAATATTGAGGTGATAAGCTATCTCTTTGTGTCCATGGAGATGTTTGGAAGAGATAGGAGGGGTGCGAGCTGGTAGGTGACAGCGTACGTTGGCTTTTTGAGTTCGCATTTCTATTTCTCTGTCTATGAACCCGTTTTCAGAAAAAGTGCTGCCAAGATATTTAAATTCCTTCACCTGTTTCAGTTGTTTACTAATCATTGTACCACTTATCGACTGACATGCACGATAGAACTCAAGGGTGCGCCTAAAATAATTATGTACTGCGTAAGTGTGCATGTATGTAGGCTTCGTCGACCACTAGTGCAAACTGTATCTGCCTAAGATTCCACTGCTTGCGATCCCAGTACGTTTGAGATCCCCCTATTGCAACAACCAGAATTTATATTACACAACAACTACACAAAAGTCATCCGTAAAATTCCGCTCTGAAGGATTACCATTCGGTGAAGATCCCACATTTCAGATAATTATTTACAGAACAAAAACTCGGGCGGGTACGGCTGATCACCGAAGCAGCGAAAATTAGGGTAATTTTGCTGCCCATAGCGTCACAGTTTATCAACCCTCGTGAATGTGATCACATCTCTGTTGTAAATCTCAATGAAACACAATGTTTACCCCCTGATGGGATCACACGGAGGTGCGAACTCATTAACACGTTTGTTTTCCGTAAACATTGTAGGCCTACTCGCGTCTGCGCTCTCCGACTGAGCTTTTATCACACGTTGGGTCGACTGGGCTTACAAGTCCGCCTTGCATGTGATCACATCGAGCTGTGAACTCTTCGGTGGTTTTATTTTCCTGACCATTGCAGCAGTTGTCTCTACATCCTAATTTTCAAGACAGACTGTATTTTTATGGGTGCCGTCAAAACACAATGGTGTGTTGTGACAGAGAAGGGGGTAGAACTCGGTCAGAGATAGAAAGCTGCAAATTTTGGACAGGAAATCAGGCCGAGCAACGTGATCTACGTAAATCTAGAAACTCGATTGGATACGTGAAAATAGCAGGCTTCATACTTTTGTGATTGGTCGTCAAGGCTGGCCACTCTTTTCTCGCCTTAAGTTATAAACCCATCTA
>NW_004797625.1:678320-680187 GCF_000002075.1 Aplysia californica | reverse complement strand
AAAGAAGAAGAAGACCACCACCACCACCACCAACAGCAACAACAGCAACAACAATAACAATAGCAACAACAACAACGACTACAACAACAACAACGAAAACAAAGAGAACGAGAAGAAGAGCATCGGGAACAAGAAGAACTAGAAGAAGAACAAGAAGAATGGAGATGACAGAGCCGAGATAAATGAATTCTTAATCCAACCTCGATGACGAAGTCACAAACCCTTATGTTTGGTACACCGCTGGCACAATCCCCAATGGCGTTGGTCTTATTGATACTGATGGTTAGAACATACGAGGGGTGTTCAAAGCAGGTAAAGGGTCTCCGATGAGTCTTTTCCCGGTGGATGGCAGGAGCAGCATCACTCGCAAATAGCATTTCCCGGATGAGTATCTGCCGTACTTTGGTGGTCTTCGCACGCAAGCGTGACAGTGCATGGTTAAAGATATTATTTCTTTTGCTGCGGGTGTGAACGAGTCGTTATTCTAAGACTCGCTGAAGGCATTGGATCATAATAGATAATCAATAGCAAATTCCCGTTCAGCAGTAGTCTCTATGCGCTATATAATCTGAATTATTACCCCAGCAGATCTGATAGCATTCTTAAACAATCTCAACTTCCTGGGAAGTATACAGTGCACGCTGCCATTTTACAAAGGGCACAGTGCCCTCTCTTTTCCCCAGCTGAAACTTTAACATACTGACAAGATCTTCCGCTGTCTGTAGCCTGGTACCCATTTCAACCTGAGTGAAGTGGGAATAATTCGTATAAAGTGCCTTTCCCAAGGACTCACCGTCGGGCCTGAGGCTCGAAACCCCAAACATGCAGGCTCACGGTTACGAGTTCGGTAGCCTAGCCACTAGACTACCGACGCTCCTTACACAAGAGGGGAGAAGAAGATACCGAAGAGTATCGGGGCAAGTACACAGCTTTGTTTTTTTACGTTGCTCTTCATTGGGAAGGGGTCTGAGGATGAACCATCAACGGGACAGTGCCCTGCGTGTCTTCATGTAAAGACTAGATCATCGTCAGAAATTGAGGGGAAGGGGGCTTTTGGAGCAGTGTCAAAAGACTCTTCCTGACGACGAAGTCAACGATTTTTGACAAGTATACGGATGGAAATGTAGGCTGGCGTCTCAAGGCTCTGCTTTTGGCCCTTTTCTTACTGCTGACTCAGTGAAAAGAGCATTACGATTGTTAATCTGCTAGCTTTGAATCCCCGCAGTATCTCTGGGTTCAGTGAGCGAAAGCCATTTCAACAATGCTTATTGGACAAATTCTGAGGTAGTCGTTGATGGCTGTGCTCAGTCCCTCTTTTGAAGATGGAATGCCGTGCTCTTTTACTTCAGGCAGGGTGTTGCGCCTTTGATAGGGTCAAGAGTCCGAGTCTGGTAGAAGATGAAAAGGATTTTCTGGCTAATTTTAGCTCTGGCCATCATCTTAAGGGCTGTTAGGCCTTTTCTCGCCCTGGAGAAAGTTTTCGTGATGTGATCTTTGCCAGAGAGGGTGCAACGACTCGAGGTGTTACAAAATGAAGGAATGAGGGTAATCCTGGGGTGCACACGAGATACCTCAACTGAAGCAATGAGATACTTCCTGGACTTCCCATGTGCAGACGAGAGGCCCAAACTGGCACACGTCCAAGCCTTTCTGCGAGTCGGCGCAGACGAGACGAACCCTCTACATAAGAAAGTGGAACGGCAGATGACATCAAGGCTAAAGAGGGGCACAGAATGGATGACTCAAGCCACGAACACCATCAACGAGTGCTGCCAGATACAAGACATCAGGAGAGGCAGGGATTGGGTTCTGGTCGAAGATACGCTCGGAGAGTACACAACAGTGAAGGCAACATTGGGTAGAGAAT
>NW_004797625.1:676213-677088 GCF_000002075.1 Aplysia californica | reverse complement strand
CCTTCTTGCATTGTGTGCTTCACGGGGAGGCGATAATCAGTAAAAGTGTCCATTGATGACATCACGAATAGGTTGCCACCTCTCTTCAACATTTTCAACGGGGCAATCTTTGAAAGCTTCCTCTAAAGAGTCACAAAGCGTTCGCTCTAGTCAGACTGTGATATTTTGACGATGCTGATACGTGGGACTCCTTTCAGCCTACTGCAGTACAAAAACGGCCCAAAATGTCTGATAGAAGTATGTAATTCTGAGGTAGCCAGTAGTCTGGACTTAGTTAAGCGAGGGTCTTCGTGTGGATCAAGGTTATGCCAGTGGTTCACTGTGGGGTGCCTTCAGAATGCTCTGTGGTTCGACTTAGTGGAGAAAACTTGTTGGTCATGCAGAGGTCATGACGGGAGCGTTCAGAAGGCTCTGTCTGTTTTCCTTTAGTTTGCCGATGCCAAAAGGATCGATGCTTCTGAGCCAAGAGTCATGGTCTGGTCCTGCTCGAGCGTCATAATCCCCAAGTAGATACATGTATTCTGTAACAGCGATCTCCCTGACGTTTTATCGATAGTCGAGGGAGCTTGCCCCCACTACAACTCCGGCAATGACAACCCAGGAAGCAACAATAATAGAATGAATAAGAATCAGAATCAGAACCAGAATAAGCATAATTGTGTGCAAACCCGGGCTGAACGGGACACAACATTCACACAGAAAAACCGATGTACTCGAAAAAAATTCTTCCCATTTGGGATTTCACCTCGGGTGTCCTGCGTGCGGCAGCGAAGTGCTTAATCTCTACACCACCGACACCGGTTGAACGATGATGATGATGATGAAAAGAAAAAGAAGAAGAAGCAGGAAAAGAAGAAGAAGAAGAAGAAGAAGAA
>NW_004797625.1:674902-676113 GCF_000002075.1 Aplysia californica | reverse complement strand
GTAGAAGAAGTAGAAGAAGAAGAAGAAGAAGAAGAAGAAGAAGAAGAAGAAGGAGAAGAAGAAGAAGAATGATCATAGTAATAATAAGAAGAATGTTGTTAGTAACTTTTTGTGGGACTTGAATTGTTATTCTTTTCTAGAAAGGTAGGGGCAGTTAATGACTTAAACGCCTTTTACCTCTGTTTCATATTGTGTGGAATTAATATCCAGATGAGCTGAGAAAACCACGAATGAACTGTCAATGAAGATAATCGAACATCGGCCTTTTCACAGAAGTCGAAGCTAATTTTTGCTTAACTCCTTTGGATTGAGTGTTATGGTTAGTCTGGTCTGAGCCTTACCCAATCATGCAGGGCCGACAAGTCAGACTGGCGTCTTCTCCTTTTAACCTACTCGTATTTGCTCCATAATTATTGTGGCTTCTTTTAGCATGCAATTATTTCCTAATTAAACGACGAAGAACCCAAACTCTCGTTAATTTTGACCCAGACATGATTTCCCTTTTAGTAAGCATTTTCTTCTAAACTTATTTTTCTAAACCGTCAATTTTATTTTTATTTTTCTGCAGCTTGCTCTTGCGGCGAATGAATTATTATTCAGCATCTTCGATTTAGTTCTGTAAGAACGTCACGCATTGATGATCGCTTCCTTAATAGATAGCACAAAAAGAAGAAATTAAGTATTAAATTGTGATAAGTCAGTGTGCTTCAATTAATTTTCTAGACGTTTACGGCTATGAGTAGGCGTATTAAAAAAATTGAATGCATTGATTTATTGAGAGAAATAAAATCGAAATGCTCTGACCTGCACGAGGTCGTTGGTATGAAGTATTTGGAAGGCTTTATGGCTCAACTTGTCTTTGCCTGAGTTGCAATAATAATATGTGTGTCACGACACGGTGGGACCAGGCTCTCGTTAATTTTTGAGGATATGGAGCTATTGGAATAATCTTAATACCTGTCCATCTATCTTGCTTTTGATGAAATAACAAAACAAAACAACAGCAACAAAACATTCATCATTTTGGAATAGAAGTCGAGATATTTACGACTGAAGGAGGTGGGGTTGCCTGATGTCAGAGGTAGAAGTATCAAGAAAGTGACCGCCAAAGTTGGGAGACTTCCAAAGCTATAATGACTTTGGAAACTGCAAATTTACTTCTTTTTTTTGTGTGCCTTTGATGGACATAAAAGGCGCCGCTCTGCCCCCCC
>NW_004797625.1:672787-674471 GCF_000002075.1 Aplysia californica | reverse complement strand
CTTTCCCAAGGACACAACGTCGGGCCATTGACGGGATTCGAGTCCGAGAGCCTAACCACTAGGCCACCGACGCCACACACATGCTACACATCATGACTCAAACGTCTCTCACTACAAGTACAGACTAAGGGAAACTGCCGAGACGCCCAAACCGGGGTCCACAGTGTAAAAGCCAGGCTGATCCTCTCTGCTTCTTTCACAAAAGGCGTCAGTTCGATTCTTGCTTAATGGCGTCGGTGGCCTGGTGGTTAGGACCTCAGACTCGTAACCGTAAGGTCGTGGGTTTATATCTCGTAGGGTGCCCGATGTTGCATCCTTGGGAAAGGCACTTTACACGTATTTTCTTCTCTTGACATGGGTGGAAATGGGTACCCGGTTATAGGTAGCGAAAGGTCATGTATGCTTGTTAGTGTTTAATCACCTTCTTGCATTGTGTGCTTCACGGGGAGGCGATAATGTTTCTAAGTGTTCTAGGGTCCGCTACGTTAATAACAAGAATGTGAAGTGCATAAAGCTGGCTTGTTCATTGTTATTTGTATTATTAAATATTATGTTAGAATGTGTGTTGTAGTTAGCATGTTCTAAACCCTACCCAATCATGGAGAACCGACTAGTCGGACAAAGTTTATTCCTCTTGACTAACACATTTTCTCCATATTGTGTCTTTTTAGTGTTGTAAGGCACAATCTAAGCAACTTATCACGCCACCACTAGTCAACCATATAAACTCACACCATTGGAAGTGAAGAGACAACTTACAAACAGTATATTCCTCCCAACACTGACTCACCAATTCCAGACATGGCTGCTAAACACGGCACAAAAAGGGAGATCATTGCCTGTGAGTTGAAAATACCCAGAAATTAATAAACGTCACGAGGAAAGACTTGTGTTATACGGGTGCCCACTACGGCTGGATCGGGCCGATAACCCGACTCGATCGCCTGAAACAGAAAACAAACACGTTTGTTTTTGAGGCGATCCAGTCGAGCGATCGGCCGATCCCAGCCGTAGTGAGCACCCCGTATAAGTAACAAAACTGTTCAAAATGTAACAGGGATTAAACCGCTTATGGAACACATAGAAAGTCAAAGAATCAAGCGTGGTTCGGTCATCAGATGAGAATGTCGCCAACGTTGAGCTGTGTCTATTAAACACATTTTAAACATTTTATATTTTTATGTTATTTTGTCTGAAATTCAAACAAGAGTCTGCCTCCTACTCTGCTTTCCAAACAATGATGCGAATGTCACCGAATCAACCAGTTGCACTAGCGTACAACTCAAAAGAGTCAGGTTACATGGGAGGGGGAAGACCAAGTAAAAGTTGGCTAGATGGCGCTAAACTGGTCCTCAAAAACAAAAACATCATCAAGAGAAACCACCCACCTAGCCCTTGAACGAAAATTGAATCTCTTCTCGATATTAATTGATACAAGAAGAAGGGTAAAGTAAAATAAAGTGAAGAAAAGTAAAGTAAAGTGAAGTAAAGTAAAGTGAAGTAAAGTAAAGTAAAGTAAAGTGAAGTAAAGTGAAGTAAAGTAACGTGTTGTAAAGTAAAGTAAAGTGAAGTAAAGTAAAGTGAAGTAAAGTAAAGTAAAGTAAAGTGAAGTAAAGTGAAGTAAAGTAACGTGTTGTAAAGTAAAGTAAAGTGAAGTAAAGTAAAGTGAAGTAAAGTAAAGTAA
>NW_004797625.1:670769-672687 GCF_000002075.1 Aplysia californica | reverse complement strand
AAGTAAAGTAAAGTAAAGTAAAGTGAAGTGAAGTGAAGTAAAGTAAAGTAAAGTAAAGTGAAGTGAAGTAAAGTAAAGTGAAGTAAAGTAAAATAGAATAAAGGAAAGTAAAGTAAAGTAAAATAAGGTCAAGTTAAGTAAAGTAAAGTAAAGTAAAGTTTTTAGTTTTTAAACAAGGTTTTACAGCGCTCGCAACTGTATACGATCATAAGAACGCCAAGGGGTGGATGTCAACAAAGAAGTCCAAACGTAAAGAAAAGTAAAGTAAAGTAAAGAAAAGTAAAGTAAAGTAAAGTAAAGTAAAGTAAAGTAAAGTAAAGTAAAGTAAAGTAAAGTGAGGTGAAGTATAGTAAAATAAAGACAAGTAAAGTAAAGGAAAATAAAGACACAATCGAGTATTTCCATCAGTCTGCTGTGATGCTGTATCCCACGCACGGGTTGGTCCCGAAAGAGGGTCGAAGTAGCAACATTCTCTGAATTATCCAAAATGACGCTGAAGGGGCCGAAAAATATGTACACTCAATGGGCTTTTCTGGGTGACTTGAGCTATAATTCATTCATTCATTCATTCATTCATTCATTCATTCATTCATTCATTCATTCATTCATTCATTCATTCATTGATTCATTAATTCGTTCATGCATTCATTCATTCACCCATTCATGCATAAACACACAAAGAAGAAATTGCAACTCAAAGATTATAAAACAAGTTCTTAAATCACGATCCCTTCTCACAACCGCTCATTGTTACTTTTGATATTAACTTTGCGATAATAATGGGAATATTCCCCATTTCCCTCTACTGCTTCCACTGCAGTAATGAGTGGATTCCTCGTTTTCCTCAAACACTTCAAAGAAAGCAGCCTTGTCCAATCCTGTTTCATTCTACTACTATGTTCGTACACAGGTGGAATTTCGTTACGTTTAGCAGCTTAAAAATAACATAGAAATCGCCCTTAACCGTCTTAGTAAAACACCCAGGACCATATTATTGACAGTGAACATGCAGGAGTTGCGTAACTCGAAGAAATGTCAACTACCACTCACACATGGAACTGCTTCAGCCTCTTCTGTGACATTAAAGATTGTTTTGCTGTGAACTTTGCTTGCTGGCAGAGATTCCATACTTGTGGAGGAGAATTAGAGACACTGGGAATTAATGAGAATGACAACAGAAATGTTCTTTGTTGAAGAATTTGACACAGTCGCTTTGACATTGTGATAAGTATAATTATTATATTATCCTTCTCTCTCTCTCTCTCTCTCTCTCTCTCTCTCTCTCTCTCTCTCTCTCTCTCTCTCTCTCTCTCTCTCTCTCGCCCCCCTCTCTCTCTCCACTGTCTATCTCTTTTCAACTCGTTCTCACCATTCATCTTTTTTTTTCTCTCTTTAGTTACACTTCTTCTCTCCCCACACCCCCCTATCGCTCTCTGTCTCTGTCTCTCTTTTTCTCTCTTTCTTTCTCTCTCTTTCTCTCTCTTATGGAAGAGAGAGAGGGAGAGAGAGAGAGAGATAGGGAGGGAGAGAGAAAGAGTGAGAAAGAGAGAGAGGGAGAGAGATAGGGAGGGAGAGAGAAAGAGAGAGAAAGAGAGAGAGGGAGAGAGAGAGAGAGAGAGGAGAAAGATAGACAGAAAGGCAGATAAACAGACAGACAGACAGACATAATCCTGAGAGGTTGAGGTGGATAAAGAAATAAACACGGGAAAAGTAGACAATTCCTGTTGATTTTTTATCTCTACTTCGTTTGAAAAGCTTTTCGTTTGTAACTTGGAAAGTAGATTTTGATTCCACGTGAGTGCTTGCCGATGTTTCTCAACTATCGTGGGGCAATAATACCTCTTTACAAATAATTTAGACAACAAGAGGGAGTGATCGAGAGAGAAGAGAGAGAGAGAGAGAGAGAGAGAGAGAGAGA
>NW_004797625.1:665997-669485 GCF_000002075.1 Aplysia californica | reverse complement strand
CTTAGGGGATTAGACCTCGCAGTACCACGTGGCAGACCTCTCCTCTCTTGTCTTCTCCAAAACACATTCCTCTCTCAACAACTCAGACCGATTCTTTCATCAGAAAGAGAGAGAGAGAGAGAGAGAGAGAGAGAGAGAGAGAGAGAGAGAGAGAGAAAGAGAGAGAGAGAGAGAGAGAGAGGGGAAGAGGGGGGCGAGGGTCACAGAGAGAAGGAGACTTATGGAAAGAAGAACAAAGACAAAATATGGTTTTGGGGGTGGGGGGGATTTCTTTGTTTTAGATTAGGGCCAGTTGGCGTGAAAGGGCGATGTGTTCAGGATATACTGGAATTAAAATGGTCATGCGAGAGAAGTTAGACAGACAGACAAACAGACATACATACATACATACAGACAGACAGACAGACAGACAGAGATATAGATAGATAAATAGATAGATTGATAGATAGATACATAGATAGATAGATAGATAGGTAGGTAGATAGATAGATAGATAGATAGATAGATAGATAGATAGTTAGATAGAAAGATAGATAGATAGATAAATAGATAGATAGATAGATAGATAGATAGCTAGATCCATGGATACATTAAGTAGATCTAGGCCTACGGTACTCTTGGACTTCCCCCACTTCCTCTCTCTGTCTCCCTCGTGTGTGTTTGTGTGTGTGTGTGTGTGTGTGTGTGTGTGTGTGTATGTGTGTGTGTGTGTGTGTGTGTGTGTTCGCGAGCGTGTGTGCGTGAGTGCTTGCTTGCTTTAGTGTCTCTCTCCTTTCTTGTCTATTTCTCACTTCCCATATATATTAGAGACCTAGATCTATGTAAACATTGCTAGGTCTCTGCATATATCTCTCAACTTATCTCTCTCACTCCCCGTCACTCTCACCATCCTTCCTCTTTAATGCTCCTCCTCCTCCTTCTTATTCGTCTTCTTATTCCGTTAGGCCTATGAGCGCTCTAGAACCCGCTGTGAGAAGTGAGAAGACTGTCAAAGGTTTGAGAACGAAACCGGGAATTCCCAGAGTACTGTAAACCTAGCTAATGTATTCATGGGTCAAATGGACACGCGACTCAGCCTTGTTGTGATTGTCTGCAAATTACCCGATAGCGCGACTCACAAGCCTGAAAACAAATGCGCTTGTTTTTGTAGGTCCGAGTCGATCGGTTTGCGTCACGATGTCCGTTTTGTGCCCTCAATTTGGCTAGCCCCGACTATCCGATCGGCCCGATCCGACCCGACCCGATCGCGTATGCGGGCACCCCCTAAAAGGCAGATTACCGTTAAACTGTTGCGGGAAAGAAAACACGTTTTGATGTCTTACTTTGTTTACTTTGTAACTCCCAATTGTAAGCCAAGGCTGAGCACTGAGAGCTCAACCGCACCACTGGGATTCTCTTCGCTGGTGTTAGTCAAAGACGCGTTGTGGCAAGGTTTAAACACTTATACGAGGTGCCCACTTAGGACGGGATCGGCCGATCGGGCCGATCGCCAGACTCGATCGCCTCAAAAACAAACCTGTTTGTTTTCAGTTTCAGGCGATCGAGTCGGGCAGTTGGCCCGAGCCAGCTGTAGTGGGAACCCCCCCCAGTACAGTATCAAAGGCTCATATAGTGAAAAACCCTAAAGTACCGCATCAGTTTAGAATGCTGAAGCCGCGGTAGAATACTTTTTAATTAAAAAAAACAAAACAACCTTGGCAGCCCAAGAAACATGCTTTGAAAATTCATAGAGGTTCATCAACCATTCAGCTATCATATAGATTGACTTCCTTTGGTATTTACTTCAGCGCAGTGCGTCCATTCGTCGTTTAATTAATGTGTTTAGTGTGCCTGGTTGCGTCGGTGACTAAAGTCGCCAACGGTAGTGAGCGCATACTACAGCTTGGCGACTAAAGTCACCGATGGTACTGCAAGCGGCAATGTTGACCAAAGGACATTTGGTTGCATGAGTGTTTCCAGACAACTTGACTTGTCACCGATCAACCAAAGAAGGGGCAACCAAAGGTCGGAACAGTACAAATAGATCGACATAATATTCTTATTCCCCTCCTAAGATATCGTGTTTTTTTCTGTAACAGCCAGAGACCTCCAGGGAACTAGAGGAACAACAGGTACAGCTACCATTCGGCTCTGAAGCCGACAGAAGCAGGCTTTTGTTTTTGTTTTAGTAGAATTTTCACGCCGCTCGCAACTGCATAAGGTCATATGAACGCCAAAGGGTGGATGTCAAGAGAGAAGTCCTTACAGGGAATCAGGTTTATTCTGCTCACCTCTCTAGCTTCAAGAACACAAAGTTTGCTTCGACTATCAAGGCACCCCGAAAATAGCGGGTCACAATAGTATTACAAACATACAAAAGAAGTAGAGGAAAAATGACGATAGTAAGGATTAGGGAAAAAAAGCAGCAGTTCCCTGTTGCAGTTCAGGCACAGTTATTAGCATGACATTGATGAATCAGCCCATTTACAATTACAATTTTACTGTGCATAAGAACATGGTTTATGTCTCCACTTTGGGAAATGGCCCAACGACACTCCAGTTAGTAGCACCGCCCCGGGGAGTGGAAGCAGGCTTTAAAAAACTGTAGGCCCTACGAAAGCTTACAGCTACACACTGACAAGCCCGTTAAGCCTCTACAACCAAAACTCAAAGTGGACACTCAGAGACTGGAAGGAGCTACGTTTTCTGACGAGTTTAACTACTGTATTCTTGTCTGGGTCTTTTATCGAGGGAGGTATGTTGAACATACATGATCTCTGCAATAAACATTTTACAGCAACCTAGCTTATAAACTTAGCAGTAAGTAAGCAGTAATCTTACAAATCATGGCACTGAGACTTCGACTTTGTTGACAAAGAAAGAATAAAACAAAATGGCTGCAATTGAAATGGGGTGCTACTGTAGAATGACCAGAATAAATTGGAAAGCAAATAAGACGAACAATGAGGTGTGGCAGATTCTCCACACAAGATAGACCCTGCTGAATAAATTTTTTAAAAAGGAAATTACAATACAATGGCCTCTTAAAACGATATGACACCAGAGGTGCTTGAAGGAAGGATGTGGGGCAGAAGAGCCGGGGAAAGACAAAGAGTGACTTGGATGGACAACATAAAAACACGGACTGGCCTGGATATAGCAGAATGAGCAACAGCAGCTAGCGACCGTGTAGGATGAAGGCTCATTACATGTTAACCTGAGTCGGAGATGACACCTCCAGGTACTCAGGTAGAGCCTACAAATTGTTCGTAATTTTGTGACAGTGACAAGATTTTTGAGACTGTTGGATCAACACCCGTTTGGAAAGACTTGAAAAGAATAAACCAAGCGATATGTTTTCATTTCATTTTCACCGCGGACAAAGGTGAACACGCTATAGCACGGGCAGATCCATTGCCACGTGTGACAGACGGATGCCAATTATAATATATTTTATGTGTGTGTCTGCATGCTTGTGTGTCAGTCTTCCCCTCTCTCTCTCTCTCTCT
>NW_004797625.1:662302-663667 GCF_000002075.1 Aplysia californica | reverse complement strand
GGGGGAGGGTCAGGGGACTTGTAAATAAAGAAAATGCCTCCAAATAATTGTGCGCGTGTGCCCTTGACATAGTGTCTATGAACGCGATGTCTTGTTGACGATAATTTCAATGTAAGTAAGTGATCAGGGTGTTCATGCGGCAGTGAGGGGTTTCAAAAATTACAAACAAAAGGTTATGTCTGTTATAGAAGTTTAGTCAAACTTTCGGTTTTTCTACAAGCACCTGACAGAGCCCTGTTTTAAAGTAGTTTTTTAAAGCACCCGTGGACGCAGTTTAGATTATATATAGAGCTGGAGTCTGCTCCATTAATCGAAGGTTTGCGAGCAGTGTACGGCTTGCGCTAGAGGCTTGTTAGCAGGCTTGTGCTTTGCTTTGCCTTCCGCTCGCGATCGGGAGGAACTTCCGGTGAGTTGTGACTCGCGGACAGTCTTGCTGTACTGGGTCGTGACTTCGCAAACCTTTACAGCAGTGGACTCAGTACATATTACTATTACATTCTGGTTATTTGCTTTGAGAGGCTTGCACCAAAGTGCAAGGTTGGGGTTTATTTTTTCATAGTCGGGTTGTAAATAAGAAAAAGCTCTATTCAACGCATTCAAATGGATCGGCTATTCTTACGACGCAAAGGCCGGTTTGAAAAAAAT
Source organism: Aplysia californica (assembly GCF_000002075.1). Classification (NCBI taxonomy): domain Eukaryota; kingdom Metazoa; phylum Mollusca; class Gastropoda; order Aplysiida; family Aplysiidae; genus Aplysia; species Aplysia californica. The sequence goes on along the minus strand of NW_004797625.1, from coordinate 663,022 downwards.
GTGCACGGGTCAAGCGCTTTGTCGTCGCACACAAAAGACCTCAGTTCGATTTCCGTATGGGGAGAAATTGTTACTGAGAACCTTTGTCTTTCTGCTGGGACGTTGTCCCCTCTCAGTCCATGTTGGTCTTGAGATTGTGTTGAAGTAGGCCTAGCCAGTCTCCTAAATGTTTTATATTAATAGTAATAATAATAATAGATAGCATTTATATAGCGCTCTATCCCATACTAGTATACGCTCAGAGCGCTTTACACCAATCACATAAGCAATGACATATTATGTCATTGGGAGAGTATAACATCTACAAAATAGGCTACATACATACGATACAAAAGTCAATCACAACGACCCTTGCAGTTTTCCATTAAAAAATAATCCAAGTCTACTTATTACTACAATACTCCGCTTCCTCTCACTTCATCAAGGGCGGGAAATTAAAAATAGCTTCGGCTCTCTACGCCTTGCACCAAAACAAGCACAGCCTCTCCATGCCTCCACGGTTCAGAGCTCACACTGCGAACGGTCTTGCTGCTTGCTGCTGCCACAAGTGGCTTGCCAAGCTACAAGCAAGTCATGGGACGCAAAGCAAATCATGGGTCACGAGCGGCTTGCGGGCTGCGAGCGGGATTTGAGACTTGCCTACCGTGTGTGTGTGTGTGTGTGTGTGTGTGTGTGTGTGTCTCTCTCTCTCTCTCTCTCTCTCTCTCTCTCTCTCTCTCT
>NW_004797625.1:654512-660081 GCF_000002075.1 Aplysia californica | reverse complement strand
AACAACAACAACAACAACAACAACAACAACAACAACAACAACAACAACAACAACAACAGCATTCTTCGGTTACCAGGTCCGTTAAGCTCTTGCATAGTCAAAGGAGAGAGAGAGAGAGAGAGAGAGTTGTGTGAATAAGAAACGATCCTGAGAGACATTTTTAAAAACGATTTCATTTATTGATCGGTCAAGGAACCCTTTGGTCTCAGTTGTGTTTGATGTGGCTGGGACATCAGGGATTTTCGTGTGCTGCTGTCCACAAATACAGCTTGCAACAAATACAGCTTGCAGGAAATACAGCTTGCAGGAAATACAGCTAGCGGCCATAGGAGTATTGGGAAGGGTAACATAAAGTGAGATTACCATTGTTAAAAATAAGGACACTTCCAAAAAAAAAAAGTTGAATACTCGTCATTGTCGTCATCGTCTTCGTTGCCGTTGTCATTTTTGTCGTTATCGACGTCATTGTCGTCTTTTTTTTGGTAAGTGTTTTACGGCGCTCGCAACTGCATAAGGTCATATGAGCGCGCGGGACCCACCTAACATTTTCAGTTGGTAGGAAATTTTGAATTTTGCCCGGGTGGCGAAGCCTACTCCTCTCCTATCGATTTTAGACCACCAAGGGATCTTTAACGTGTGCAACTTGCACACTGGCCCTCCGAGATTTTTTACCGTTGTCCGAGAAGGCTAGGTGTAGATCTTTCCTGCCAGATGATCAGGGTGTAGCTGAAAGACAGCAGTAAGAAGGAGGCAAGGAGTAACCGTAAAAAGGCTGCAGAAAGAGGCAGGAGCCCAGAAGAGGAGGCAAATGAGGTGAAGGGGTGGGGGACAGAAAGAGGAGAGAAAAGCAGACGGCAGAACATTGCTAGAGAGAAGGAAAGGCCGTGAAAGAAGCAATTTAGAAAAGAAAATTTTTCGATCACTACCCGGATTCGAACCGGGACCTTTGAATAAGAGGCTAACACCGTAACCTCTAGGCCTCAAGAGTCCTTGTCGTCATCGTCGTCGTAGTAATAGTAGTAACAGTGGTCCTCCTCCCCCCTCCTTCTCCTCCTCCTCCTTCTTCTTCTCCCCCTCCTCCTCTTTAACACAACAATCATCAGTAGCATCATCATCAGCATCACTGTAGTACTGTAGAAAAAAATGTTGTTAGATTAATTAAATAACAAAAAACACTCATTTAAGAAGCATGTTTGTACACTATCATAATATAATGTAGGCCTACTCTAAAACTGTGATGGTTTTCTGTCTGATCCTATGCTTTCCAAAGAGAAGCACAATAGCTATCTTGCAGAAACCGTTCTGTTGTACCTTCTGTTCTCTAATGCTGAGTACCCTCTTGGGCTGTGTTTTAGGGGACGATGATGAATAAATCAACAAACAGACTGGCCCATCAACCAGAGATAACGATAAACGATAACAGCTCGACCACCAGAACAATTGATTGGTGAACCGCACCCCCACCCCCACCCACTTCCCCTGCGTACAGTGCCGCCATTTCACGTTTGCTTTGATTTCTCTGCAGTCTGTACCAACAGAGCCATACCCATGTACGTGTAGGCAGACTCTACCAAACCAAAACGTCTTGTTTTAATAATCACCAAATTTAGACCACTTTTCTTGGAAAGTAAGATTCGGAACTTTATTAATGACACTTTGTCCAAAGCTCTTTGTTATTTTAACCAGCGACGTCAAATAATACGCATTTTTCATGGACTTAACAAAGGAGTCTTCTCCGTTTCACTCAAATCTATTGAGACAATTCGTTTTGTGTATATAAAAAGAACAAGTCTCTTACTGCCAAGTTTACTGAATCAGAACGAAGTATTTCCGACTGGTCTGAAATCTGAGATCTGTTTTTCAGCTTGTAAATTTGTGGTGTATATTTTGATGTCCATATCATCAAGAAGGTACAGTAAGAGGACTGGCGTCAATGGCGTAACGGTCAGGCTCTTTGCCGTCACACACAGAAGACCTGTGGTGGACTTCCGTGGGTAGACAATAATTTTCTGTGGAGTATCTCCGTTTTTGTGCTGGGACGTTCCATCGCTCCTGTCCTGGGTTGGCCTTGACAGGCAGTGTCAAAACCCACCAAGTGGCGGTGGGTAGTGAAGGGCTTACGGGCTTGAGCCCCCCCCCCCCCCAAACCTCCCCACCACAACTCTCTATCCCTTAGAAAATGAAAGTTTCTTAAATAACGAAATAAGCAGTTGAAACCGTTATGATCGCACGCAATGAACACACAGTGATTAACTTGGCGGCCTGCTCGTTCAAGTTTATCCAATCACTGTTGAGGGCTCTCGTGGCCTAGAGGTTAAGGTGTTGGCCTCTCATTCAAAAGGTCCTGGGTTCGAATCCGGGTAGCGACCGACAAATTTTCTTCTTTGAATTTGTCTCCTTTCACCTCATTTCCTGCGCTCTAGCAATGTTCTGTTGTCTGCTTTCGTCTCCTCTTTCTGCCCCCACCCCTCACCTCCTTTGCTTCCTCTGGGCTCCTTGTTCTTTCTGCAGCCTTCCCACTGCTACTCCTTCGCTTCTTCTTACTGCTGCTGTCTTTCAGCCATACCCCTTATTTTCTGGTAGGAAAGATCTACACCTAGCCTTCTCGGACAAGGGCGAAAAATCTCGGAGGGCCCGTGTGCAAGTTGCGCACGTTAAAGATCCCTTGGTGGTCTAAAATTGATAAGAGCAGGCTTCGGCCGCCACCCGAGCAAAATTCAAAATTTCCTACCAACTGAAAATATTAGGTGTGTCCCACGCGCTCATATGACCTTATGCAGTTGCGAGCGCTGTAAAACACTTTACAAAAACAAAAAAAACAAAAAATCACTGTTGTTACCCCTTACAACTATAGTAAACTAACAGCAAATCAAATGTCTTTTGGGCTCAGCAAAGGTTAAGCCCGTTCCCACGGCCTGTCCTTATTGAAACTCTTCTTGTGAAAAGGTAGACGTTTTTGAAAAGGTAGAACATTTGAAAAAAAGCAAAACTGAACTGAGGGCTCACGCTCTCCTGACAATGGGGGGAAAATTTACGAGACACTTTCCCCTAGTGACACAGTTACCTATGTGCTCTTTGGACCTTTGTTATGTGCTTTCTACTTTCTACTTTTCGCGACAACATGGCCTTATCCAGTTCATAGACAGAATATTTGTTTGAAGTGCTGTTTGTGCATGTTTGAGCTTGTTTGTGCTTATATCGCTGAGATTTAACAGTCATATAGATAGTCGAACCAGATGAAATTAGAGGAAAAATTGGAGGGGAAACAACTTCGTCCTCACCATCCAGAAGCATTATAGATGGAACACAAAGGTGACTCTTTTTGTTTGAATGGTTCTCAAAATGCCGTGGTTCGCCGTGAGTATAGAAAACCACCACTGTTTAGTTCTTACTGCTCAATATTTTGTCGTAAAGAGTTGGAAGCAACCTCAGCTCCACCCACATTTTGGTCCACCCACGGCCCCTGAACCTGCCCCCTTAGTGGTCTAAAGTAAGATTGTGTCGGCAGAGGCGTTAAAGATCTATATTATGAAGAAAAAAAATTAACCCCCCCCCTCCAGAAAATTTCACAACCAAAAAAATATTGGAATATTTCGATCCTGTCGAAATAAACACAAAAAAGAGGAGAGATCAGGACGATAAATGTTTGACAGGAGAGACGGAGCAAACCACATCAGAGCACCTTCCAACCACCCTGACACACATAGACGACAGACAGACTGACTAGCAGACAGAGAGACGAATAGAAACAAAAGAGGGGAAACAAAAGAAGTAGGGCCTACCATGGTGCCCTCCAAACCACCAACTCCATAAATTATCGGAGCCCAGCCGTTAGTAGTTCAACAGGGGCTTCCGTCAGCTCCACCCTTAGATGATTTCACTCAGGAAAGAATCGATGAACATGGTGCATTGTTCGATTTACTCAAACTGTGGCCAGTAGTATCAATTAAGAAGAAGTGTTAGTAAGAAAGTTGAGGCATCCTGTTACTCTAGGCGCGTCAATATCTCGTGCGCGTCAATATCTCGTGCGCACCTGTAGAAGGGGAAGGAGAGCCTATTATATTTTCTTTTTTTGTTTTTCTTATTTTTTTCACCCTGCATGTAATCTGCATTTAAAATCTTAAAATGTAGATATTTTCACGCCCACATCGACGCTATCGAAATTTAGATAATTTAGAAGGCGGATTTTAACTCTGCCTGTCAGGGCCAACCCGGGCTGTGAGGGATACAATGTCCCAACAGAAAGTTTGAGAAATTCGATACAAGATCTTTTCGTACATGGAAATTGAACTCCACACCTCTCTTGCTTGCTCTGACTAGTAACATATTAGCTAAGGACAATGGTATTCTTAACTTTTAAAGGGCATAGCGTATACTACCGTTATTTTTTTACAAACAGTATATGCAGTTTTTACAATTTTACAGGGGAGCGAAAAAACTGAATGTTGTTGCCAAGAACACACACTCTTTGCAAACATCCCGAGTTCATATATTAAAGAATACAATTTTAATTATTAAAAAAAACTTCTTTATAATCTTTAAAACAAATGCTATTTTCTTGATACTACTAACATTCAGTCTTTTACTGGCTCTCTTGTAAAACTGTATCTAAAAATTAAATGACAACAGTAGATCTATGCATTCGTCCTGTCAGCAGCAGACCAAAGGCAATGTTGAGGCACGTTTCAAACACAAATCAGGCACTCAAATTTACACACTCTAGAGCTTGCAAGTTCGCCACCTCAGAATTACACAGTTCTATCAGACGTTTTTTGGCTGTTTTGAGTTACTCGAACCATAAAGTCAGACACCAAATGTTCTATTTGCTGTTTCAAAATAGCGAGGTTATTTGAAGTCATTATCGAGATATTCAAAGAATTGCATTCGAAAACGCTTGATATTTTGTGAAACTCAAAATCTTTGACGTCACATTTCTCAAAACTAGGTACTGAGCAGAAAGAACTTTGTAATTCTGAGTTGTTGCCTCTCTTTTAAAGTTTCGGGAAAAGGAAAAGAATGTAAAAATCTGTATGAGTAACAATTTGCTTCCTATTAAAAACGCCTCAAAACAGCACGTCTTTAACGGTTGTCCAAAAATCAGGATGTACGTCGTCAGAGGGTTAATATCTAGAATATTTTTCTTGTTATCTCTTTGAAAAAACTGTTCAGATGGAAGTAGGCCTATGTGTATTGAAACGAGCAGGTGGGCGATCGATAAGAGTAAAATACTATACTTTATTTAAACCCTGATTATTAGAGAGATGTCAAGAAACGACTTACATGACAATGTATTTTCTCTGAGCATGAGAGACGCAGAAAAATGCCAGTCATAACATTTATCACAGCATTGACTGACTGTAAAAAACGATAAAGCCTTGGAAATAAAAATCATGTTTGACTCTCTCTTTCTCTGCAGTGATTGTCAAAGTGAGAAAATTTTGAAAGCGGGTAGGTTGTTTTTATTGACGGGGAGAAGGAATGTCATGTTCTTTTTGAGACCATTATTTGGCGGTGCTTAGATATCAATATCTGAACTAACTCTCTCGTTTGTTTGTTTGTTTACTTGTTA
>NW_004797625.1:642012-649512 GCF_000002075.1 Aplysia californica | reverse complement strand
GTCGTCTTTAAATCGCTGTCCAGAAATATGGCGTTTCATTGGTCTGAAAAGGTGATAATCTGACAGTGCCAAGTCAGGACTATGACGGGGTTGTGGCAGAACTTCCCAGCCGATCCTTTGGATCTAGTCTTTCGTAGCTTTGGCGGTGTGTGGCGTTGCGTTGTCATGCTACAAAATGACCCCGCTGGACAACAGGCCTGGTCTTTTTCGGCGCACAACCTCTCTCAACTTATCAAGAGTCTAGCAGTATCTGTTAGCATTAACAGTTTGTCCTGGTTCCAGAATGTCAAAACGCCCTTAGCACCACAGAAAACCGTGGCTACGAGTTTCTTCACCGATGGCTGAACTTTAAACTTTTTTTGGGGAGGTGAAGACGTGTGCTTCCAAACCATAGAAACCCTCTTCGTCTCAGGGGTCATGTGTTGTATCCAAGTCTCACCACCTGTAATAATGCTTCTCAGCAATGCATCACCGTTTTATTGGAGGTCTCCAGATGCGTTCATGACTCCCGTGACAGCTTGGCGACAACGATTCAACGAAGTCTGAGACACTTCAACACGTTGCGTCTTGTGGTCAGCTGTCAGCTCTTTTGGGACCCATCGAGCAGACACCTTTCGATAGTGCAGCTCACCAAACATCATCCTATGGACAGTCGACTTTGAAATGTTTAGCGACTCGGAAATTTTGCGAATTTTTAGGCCTCTGTCTGTTTGAATGAGTTTGTTAACGCGACGCTTTTTGTCCTCAGTCTTGGCAGAAAAACAAGGTCCTGGGTGAACGTTGTCATTGACATCCGTATGCCCGGCTTTGAATGTACTACACCACTCTTATTCATGTGACTTTGCCATTACTTTCTCCACGTAAACTGACTTTATTTCAGTGTGTATTTCTATAGGTTTGAGACTTTTTGCGGCCAGAAACCGAATGAGAGACCTCACTTCTACTTCTACCCTAGACCAATTTTCGAAGGGCGTAACCTTCTTTGGAGAATTGCTGTGTTCGTTTTGTTTGTACGATGCTCATGGTGCTCAGTCGGGAAATTCCTAAAAATTGTTTTACAATTATGCGTTTACAGAATATGAAAATATTGAATAGTTTTCAAATTACAGCCAAATTGCGGTTTTCCGTTGGACAGCCCTCGTATAATTTGTTATATCTTTGTCTATTTAAAACCGCTGCCTCATTGCGCCCATTCTTCAATAAGTTAGATTTTTCCCGGAGAGGGTAGGGGGTGGGAGGTGCAGTTTCTTTTTCTCTTCTAATGATTTTGCTCTCTATAAAGAAGTAAGTTTTTTTTTCTTATCACACGTGTGTCTTGTATTCTTGTTTTATAAACATTATTACCAAAACCTGTTCTAAGCAAATGCGGTCGTAATTGCGCTGAATCTACTGCAAGTACAATGCAACAACCACGGCTACTGGAGAACTAAAACTGGGCGTTGGCTTTTATGTTCATCTGATCTGTCGTTTTCCCAGTTTTAGTTATACTTCAACACCAGGGATCAAGAGTGAGGAAAATCGCTACCTAAGAATTGCAAAGTTCTATCTGACATTTTTGGCCGTTTTGAGTTACTTAGACCGTGAGGTCAGAAACCAGTTGTTATGTATGCTCTATCAAAATTTTAAGATAATTCGGAGTCGTTACCAAGATATTCATAGAATTTCGATAAAGCTTGACATGAGAAAGGGAAAATTTTTAAACGTCAAATTTCCCAAAGCTAGGTACCGAGCAGACAGAACTTTGGAATTCTAGGGTAGCGAAGTACGTAGACAGCTATATAATCGATTGCTAAAAAAGTCCATCCCTTTAAACACCCATCTCCTGAATGGGGTGGGCCGGGGGAGTGTAAGAACACCATTAGTTCTAAATGCTCACTATGTGTTTTTGTTGGATCTTTGAATGGGGAGTTTCTTTTACAATTTCAATGAACAACTATTTTCATCCTCATCATCGCAGAGAAGAGTCTTTAGAAGTTCTGTTTAGATAAATTAGATACACTATTTATTAATCTGAATTATTTTCTCTACAGTTAAAATATCTATTTAAAAAAACCCTCACATTATGCTTCTTGGATCTTCTAAAAGCATAATGAAATGAGCTTCATCAGCAAGTACTTACACACTATTACATGACCAAACCGGCACATCATTATCCTCCTCCTCCTCCTCCTCCTCCTCCTCCTCCTCTTCCTCCTCCTGTTATCACCACCTCATGAAGTCTTCGCCACCCCTCCTCCTCCTCCTCCTCATCATCATCATCCACATTATCAGCATCATCATCATCATCAACGTTGTTGAAAAGGAGAAACGGTATACCTGCTATTTGAATATAAATTTTCAGGAAAGTTAAGTATGTTGCATACAATTCTAATGTTAGACACTTCGCCCCAATTCAGACTTCATTAGGAACATGAGCAAAAACGACAACATCAAAACAGCAACATCATAACAACAAAACGTTCATCATTAGATGTTTTGTAATAGTGCGTTTGAGGAAATATCGGAAAGAGCTGAAGCTCAGATAAAAAGAAAAGCTGACTAATTACTGGGGCTAAGGCTTTGCCATTGTCCTGGCTGAGCGCAAAGATGTGTTTAACGTGGTTCAGTAGACACGTCATCATCATCATCATCATCATCATCATCATCATCATCATCATCATCATCATCATCATCATCATCATCATCATCATCATCATCATCATCACCAGCAGCAGCAGCAGCAGCAGCAGCAGCAGCAGCAGCAGCAGCAGCAGCAGCAGCAACAGCAGCAGTAGTAGCAGCGGTGTGCTCCTTCTTTCCTACCAAACAACTATCGTCCTTATAATCTCCCCTCCTCCCTTTTTTTGTACTTGTTACCGTACTCTCTTCAGCACTCAAATGGCCTAATTGTGTTGCAAGTGCTGTACTACGCTTACTATAGACAGCGAAAGATCTTGTCAGTTTGTAAGTGTTTGAGCGCTTAATCGGCTGCTTGCACTGTATGCTTCCCGGGAAGCTGAGAATGTTTCGGAATGTTCTATGGTCTGCTGGGGTAATAATATAGTGTAAAGCGTATAGAGCCTGCTGTTGAGCGGGGATATGCGCTATACAAATGCTATCTATAATTATTACGCTTACTATAACAAACAGTCACTTGCCACTTGTACCTGGTCACTAGTCACTTGTCACTAGCCATTTGACACCAGCATATTATGTGGTGTAGCAGTCAGGCACTCCACAGTCGTACGAAAAAGACCGAAGTTCGATTCCAGTGTGGAGAGGTTTTAGACAAAATCGAGAATGTCGGTCTGGCTAATGGGTCGTATCCCTCTCAGCCCGAGTAGACCCTGACGCCTGGCTTACAACACAGTCGAACCATCTCGTCCTCTAAACAATCTACAATGTGTCGATGAGGGGGGAAGATGAAGGAGGAACAATGCTTCATTTGATTAAGATGCGGGGGGGGGTAAAACGTTAAAATATACATTGTTTTTTTAATTCATTGTTTGACACTTGTTTGTCCCTCTTCATTTGTGTATGGCTGTATGTATGTATCTATTCATCACTGGTCTACCGACGTCTTCCAATGAAAAGTTTGGTTCTCAACCTGCATGCTATATAAATAACGCGTGTTGCTTTTTTTTAAAATCGTAGGTGTTCTTTAGGCCCGATCAACTCAATGTAGGTAAAATCAGGAAGCGGGCTGTTTCAGCCCTGCCTGTCAAGGCCAACCCGGACAGAGAAGGCTGCAAAGTCAAACCAGAAAGACGGAGGTACGCAATGAAACATTCTTCCCTCTCGATAAACGAGCTCAAGTCATTTTCGAGCGATGGTGAATGAAGCAACTAACAGCTACTCTACAACTGCTGGTAACCTGCAGTATTTTCATTAAATGTTCTAAAAGATGAGTCCTCCCTCTATAAAGAAGGAACGCAAAAAGTCTCCATCTGCAGCTCTGCCGTCTTATGACCCCTAAAAAAACGTATATTAATTAGGTCAAGTAGCGTTTTTATACATGTACATAGGAGAAAGCAATTTTCATGGCATGTCTTTCTATCTTGGTTTTATAGATGTACAAAAAAAAATTAAGGAAGTTTGGGGTTTTTGAAAATATGGATTGTGACCTAATTAAGCTTACATATTATTACTGATAATATTATGACGAGAGAGGTTTTAATAAATTACTTCACCAGTATTTACTGTATACCTCAGCAAATCGTTAGACCGGCCAAAGAATTTTGACTTTAAATAATCAGATCGACCAAATTTTAGTTAACTTGAAAAACACGTTAAAAAGCTAGTTTTTTGTGCTTTTGTAAAAAAATTTTGGGCACATACTTGCTACTGTCATAAGACGCAGAGCTGTAGGGAACAGGTGTCTGTGGTGCAGTTGTCAGGCGTTTGACTGTCGCTCACAGAAGACGAGAGTTCGATTCCTCATAAAGCAGCCCGCCCCCTGAATAATTTATAGTGTCGATGGGGGAGTAGAACATCTACAATAACATTTTTTAAAATCCCGGCGATGACATCTGTGGAAAAAGTTGAAGATGTTGTTTTGACAAGGAGTGACGTAGGCTACTTAATACGTCAATACACACGGCAGCTGATTCTGCATTTAAATCCTGGAATATTTTAACGAGGAATGTTTCGAAAACCGCCCACGGTATTAGATAGAACAGAAAAGGAAAGTTGTCACGACGATCTCCTTCAGTGCTGTTAGACACTTTAACTTCAACGTCCGCAAATATCAGTACATTCGTGACACCCCCACCTCTCCCCGAAAACCCCCCCAGAATACTCAAAAAAGAGCAACAAACAAACATATCTATAAAAAAGAAAAGACGAACAAATACCTAAAAAACAGACAAGAAATAAGACACCCCCCCCCCTCTCCCGGCCCTGATAACGAATAATAGCATTGAGTAATGAGTAATGTTTAGTTAGACGCTCGCGAAATCCGACTTCCCTCACTTTTACTTTTACAATAACCAAAGCAGGCACAGAGAAATAATTTAATTGACGTCAGTTTTTTTCTTCTCTTTTTTGACAATTAGAATGGTTATTTACAGTCGCGCATCCATTGAAAGCAAGCACAATTTCATAACGATTCACTTGACTAGTCTGCTCTTCCCAAATCCCCCCCCCCCCCGGGCTAAAGCTAGTTATATTCCGTCTGTACGAAGGGCCAATTTCCCGGCCACAGACCACGAAAGATCCTGTCATTATGTCAGTGTTTAGCACCCATAAATGGAAGGTTGCACTGTATGCTGCCATGGAAGTCGGCATTGTGTCAGAATGCTATCAGGTCATGCATCATCATCATCATCCCCATCATCCTCCTCCTCCTCCTCCTCCTCCTCCTCCTCCTCCTCCTCCTCCTCCTCCTCCTCCTCCTCCTCATCATCATCATCATCATCATCATCATCATCATCATCATCATCATCATCATCATCATCATCATCATCATCATCATCATCGTCATGATCAAAGAGGTTGGTGCGGATGTGACAATTTTCACCGATGGATCGGCAGTCGCAGGATACAGCCAAGGTGGAGCAGCAGCTGTGGTGATAATAAATGATGAACCACCACGAACAGAAATGATTAAAACTAAAGGTGCCTTCCTTACACTTACATCATCTTATGACGAGGAATGTCAGGCAATGATGTCTGCTGCACAATGGATTGCCGACAATTGCCACAGTAGGACCAATGTGCTGACCTTGACTGACAGTACAGTCAGTCCTTCTGCAAGGGGCTGCTGGGCAACAGCTCGGACATGAATGATTTGCGCCGCAAGTTCAGTGAAGCCAGAGCCACAATAAAAATTCAGTGGATTCCAAGCCATGTTGGAATAGAAGGAAATGAGGCAGCAGACCAAGCTGCTAATGAAGCCAGAGAGATCGAAGGAGACAGACGACCAACGACATACAGAGGAGTCTTTCCAATAATCAAGAGAGAAATCAGAGCCCCACCATGTAGAACTAAGTACCAGCACCTGGAAGATGTGTATTCTGGGTACTCCTATAAGCGGGAACAAAAATCTATCACATGTCGCTGGGACCAGGTTGAGCTAGCGAGACTGCGGTCGGACCATCATTGGAGTTTACGATGGTATAAGAACTTTGTAAATGAAGAGCTCAGCCCATGTTGCCGAAGATGCAGCCATGAAAAGGAGGATATCAAAAATATGTTTGAGTGTCCAGGAACAATGGCAATTCGAATGGAGTTATTTGGACGAGTGGAGGTGCCGCTAAGCATATTGACAATGGAGCCGAAAAAGAGCCTCGCTCTCGCTCGAAGATTTCTTCGTGAAGTCCGTCAGGCCCATTAAGGAAACAAAAAAAAATCATCATCATCATCATCCTCATCATCATCATCCTCCTCATCATCATCATCATCATCATCATCATCATCATCATCATCATCATCATCATCATCATCAGCGGCTGCAGCACCAGCAGCAGCAGCCGCAGTAGTAGCAGCTAGGGGATGTTAGAAAAAGTAAAGACAATAGATGAGAGAGAAATCACTCACCTACTGATACCGTTGATACAGTTTAGTGGGTATGGAAGTAATTTTTGACAGGCACCCCAGCAGCAGTGTGTGGCCAAAAACAAAACAAAACAAAGCAAAACAAAACAAAACAACCAAAAAAAAACCAACAACAAACGAAACAAAATAGAATAATAATTTTTAAAAAAGAAACCACCCTCACCCCCCACCCCCCGTCATAGAGCTTTAGTGGTCTGAAAATGTGTGATTGATAAGCTAAAACGGCTGACTTTAAAGGTATCTGTTAAACTGGGGACAACAATATGACAGAGATGGTTTTATTTCCATCCGTTTCAAGTGGCATCCTTTCGTCATCTGCTCCATAATATGGCATACTTTGCTTGTTTGTATGTTGTGACCCTGATACCCTTGGTGAGCGTCTTTTTAAAAAGAAACCGGTTATGCCCACTTGAAAACGCCTTCAAAGAGTGAGGCACAGACTAACGTAACTGCGACAAACTACTAATTTTTGCGGTTACATGGCACTGACAAACACATGTTTGTAACCCTCGCCCCCCTCCACCGAAAAAAGTGAAATAAATGAATTAAATGTTATCTTTGAGGCCTATGTACTTCATATATATTATTATATTGACCTGCTACTGTAAGCGTCAGAGCAAGCTAATACACGACATCGCTGTTTCACATGCTTTCTTTCCAAACTCGATACAGAGAGTAAATAATTTGAGTCTTTATATCACAGAAATCACAACACATGCCTTTGTGTTTGCTTCGCTTATTGTTAAAATCGTAGACAAATTAACAGAATCGGCCGAGACTCTGGACGTTTTCCAGAACCGTTTAATTTCTTAACCCTTTTCAACCGTTTTGTATAGACAATAATATAAGCGTGCCTTAGTTATTCTCTTGTTTCGAGTTCAGACCTCATTGGCTCTTTTCGCAAGTTAGCCAGTCCGTTTGTATAACCTTATGTGTAGTCGCGGTTCATCTGTTTTCTGAGTTGTG
>NW_004797625.1:634512-639512 GCF_000002075.1 Aplysia californica | reverse complement strand
AAAAGTCTTTAGTCGTTAAAAAAAAGTGCAGCACGAGACTGAGACAGTACCTCGTAATCGTCGATAGAGTTTAGGGGAAGATAAATGCTGTCAGTACTGATTTGAGTTAAGATCTGTAACAACAAGAAATCAGTCTATCTTAAAACAAATTACTAGTTATTTTTCACAATCCTTTCTCCTCCTCTACACATTTTCAATGACATTGTTAAAAGAAATGAATCAAAAGCACAATTTAGTGGTATAACAAAGCTGTGAAATTAAGATATTATCCGGATCACTAAGAGAAGAAACGTTAAAGGAGATGCAGAGGGAGAATGTTGAACATAAAAATTAAAAAGATATTAAAATTTGTAGAAAGAAAAAACTTTTAATGCGTATAATTGTAGAAGTTTTATGAGCCCCCTTGAAACACTATTTACATGGCTTTTGCAGTTTTAACCTCCAGGGATTCTAGGAAAAGGGTTCCCCCCTCCCCTTTTTCACTCACTAGGCGTTTCTGGGTTGTGATGATGTCAGGTATGCATTCATTGGGTCTGGGGTTCTATTGTCGGCGTACAGCTTCAAACAACCTGTCAAGATCAACCTGAGCTGAGAGTAGTAAACGGACGTACGATAAAGATTCTCCTCCCACGGGAATCGAACTCACGTCTACTACATGCGAGCGCATGACTACTATATGGTCGCTTTTAAGCACAAGGGGGCTAACCCGGATTTCAGGGGTTTGCAGAAGTCTTGACCTTCATTGGTGTGTATATTTGTTTGGTTATAGAGTAAACTCTTCTTGTCATTTAAAGAAACTGAACAAGGGGCAAAAACTTTGCCTTCGATTGTCTCAAAAGAGCATTTTTCGGGATAGCCCCCGTGTGCTTAAAAGCGACCATATCAAGTCGCCGGTCCTGAGAGTGTAGAGTTGGGTGTAAAACTCACACTATAACATTCCATTGTTGGATTGAAAGTCGATCCATGCGTTTTTAGATTTTATATAACTTGTAAGACCCATAACATGCAGAAACAACTTTTTAGATCTTTGTTGTTGTATTTTAAAGCTTGATGTCGACTTTCATGCAAACTACACCAGTCTGCCGCATCGTTAAGCCTGTTGGAGGTATGAAAGGTTTTGACTATAATTTGACCCGAGCGATGAGTTACATTAGCTCAGTTGATATCATGCTTGGCTTCTGATCGGGCCTGAGATGCGGTTAACCCTTTTTTCGAATCCCTTGCTGAGTATTTTTGAACTAGTTTGAGTGGGGAGTTTTCAAGGTTCTTACTCTGCCTTCCTAGGCTCCACCTTTGTCTCTGTCTGCCCATCTGTCTGTCTGTCTGTCTGTCTGTCTGTCTGTCTGTCTGTCTGTCTGTCTGTCTGTCTGTCTGTCTGTTTGTCTGTGTGTCTGTCTGTCTGGGTTTTTTTTTCAATGAAAGTATTTCTACTACCCTACTGACACAAGTTTGATCATAATTTATTATCCAACTGAGGCTCAGAGGGATACAATATGCCAGCATAAAGACCAAGGGACTCGAACTCGGGTCTTCCGTTTGCGAGCAAAAGCGCCTTACCGCTACACTAACAGACTTGAAAGCGTAGAACTGGATGTTAAATTCTCACTATGACATTCCATTGTTTGATTCGAAGCCACTCTTGAAAGCGACCTAGGCCTGGTCTACTCGTCTATTCCATAACTCTAATTGAATGAGGTTTCAGCCTTACATACATAATTTGAGCCAGTTAGGAAGAGGGATGCTTCTCTCATTCCTGTCAGGGCTAATTCAGGCTGAGTAGGAGACAGAATCCCAGAGGAAAGAGGGACTTACTGGTGAAATGAAGTCTCCCCCCCCCCCCAGTGGGAATCGATCTCACACGTAGTACAGGCAAGGCAAAGACCCTAACCATTCCACCAGTTAAGATAGCCGTAGGGCTACGAGATTGAAGCTCAGATTGTATCGTGAAGCGCTATCAATCTGCGAATTATTATTATTATAGTTTTTTTAAAGTTGGTTTTTTCTTGGATGTAGAAGAGAGATTCTCAAGAAGTGATTAAAAACTTTTCATTAACATTTCTATATTTTTATATGAAGAGACTTGAATTAGATCAGAATGTTGGCATGTTTTTCCACACAAAACTGAGCATAGCCCTGGAGCGCGGCTTTTTCCTTTAAACGTGTTTTTACGACTGGCATCGGAATAATACCGTCTTTGCTGACACGAAAGAGTTAAAGACATTAACATCGATCAGATCACGCCCAACAGCCAGCTTCTGGTGTTGTACAGAAATCCAGACCAGATTTCTCTGATATCCCGACAACAAGACAGAAAGGAAAACATGACATTTGGTTTTGGTTATCACTCACTCACGCATGGCCTAGACAAAAGAATCCTCACATAGGATTACTTCTTTGTACGCACACTTTTTGGTTGTTGTGTTAGATATAAACTTTCTAGTTTATTGGGTTTGAAGTAGATTTTGTAGTTTATTTTGTTTGATGTAAGGCTTGTAGGTGTATTTTTGTATCTTTGAGTTCAAGGCGAGCCGTCCGCTGTGGTGTTATTTGGCCGTGGGTTTGGCCTCTTCGTTAAAGATGGAAGTTCAGTTTGAGTTTGATGTCGAATTTCACTTTGCAAAATTCTTTCCACAACATTTCAGAATTAACCATTAGTTTAGTTGACATTGTATTGGAATTTGAGGCCAATTACCCTGGTTTGAATCTGTATCACTCTTGAATTAAGGTGGTCCGGATAGTTTCAAATTTCAAGGCTTTCTACTCTTTTGATCAGGTTCTATCGGAAATGGACTCTTACATTTAGAGGTTCTGCTTCATAATATGGTGGAGCTGCGTTCGATGGGGTGTTAAAACTCGTGCCATGCAATAATAGAATATTTCTGATCATTCTAATGCTACGCAGGACTGCAAATTAGCAAGCAAAGTATCAAGCAACTCCAAAAACATCAGGAATGAGTAGTCCTCTTTATAGACTGGCTAAAAATTTGGTATAAAAACTGTCTTACACGAGAGCCCCTATTTAGCGCTGTCCCCCTATTTCGTACCATACGTAACGTTTATTTTTTACATCCAATAAGAACGTCTAAGTTTTTTCCAAAGCATCTTTCTTCTCTTCTATTCCTCGTGAGTCCACTATTCGTTTTAGGTGAATGATGGGGGTCACGTTGCTGCTGTATTATATAGTGTGTGTGTGTGTGTGTGTGTGTGTGTGTGTGTGTATGTGTGTGTGTGTGTGTGTGTGTGTGAGTGTGTGTGTGTGTGTGTATGTGTGTGTGTGTTGTGCGTAAGATAGATAGACAGAGGTAGAGAGATAAAGAAATAGAGAGATAAAGAGAGTCACACATGGGCATATGTGTGTGTGTGTGTGTGTGTGTGTGTGTGTGTGTGTGTGTGTGTGTGTGTGTGTGTGTGTGTGTGTATGTGTGTGTGTGTTGTGCGTAAGATAGATAGACAGAGGTAGAGAGAGAAAGAAATAGAGAGATAAAGAGAGTCACACATGGGCATATGTGTGTGTGTGTGTGTGTGTGTGTGTGTGTGTGTGTGTGTGTGTGTGTGTGTGTGTGTGTGTGTTTGTGTGTGTGAGTGTGAGTGCGTGTCTGCGAGCGCGCGTGTGCCCGTATATATTAGTAAGTTTATATATGACATAACATTTCATCACATGCACAACATTACAAAGTGCTCTAATTACGCGTATGTCTTGTTCTTGCCATTGCAACAATAATTTCCCCGCGCGAAAACATAAAGGCATAATATTCACTGAGCTAAGTAGCACTGTCTTAGAGCCTCCGAATGACGAATGCTAAAGGGAAAAAGACGTTAGCATTGATCTGATCCCACCCATCGGCTCACGCATGACATACAAATTCCTCACCAGGTTGATGCCTGTGATATTCTTATATATCATGTCTCTGATAAAGCTCGGTAACCTGACATTTAGCTATAGAACATCACTCACGTTGTGTGGCTCAGGTAAACAGATCGACACGAGCAACGAATAGAATGACGGGAAGAATACACAGGACTTTATGAAGTCAGGTCCAAGGGAGGGAGGGAGGGAAATAAAATATGTATCCACAAAGTTTGTCACTGCCGTTATATTTATTATTGGCTCAAGCTTACCTTTAGACTTGATCTTTATTCTTTTTTTTATCTTTGAAATGTCCTGGAAGATTAATACCCATTCAACAACATGGCCAGGTTGAGCAAAAGATATATATATACAAAAATGTTTGACTTGGAAGGTAAAAAACAAAAATCGTACTGAGAGTAAAACAAACAGACGGAGTCCAACTCAGAGTCTGGAAACGCTCTGAATGTCAAGTCGAAATGTGTGCTTTATGTCTGGGTCGAGTTACTTCTAGATTTGCACACATCGGACAATGGGGAAATAATGATAATTATATCATTATGTACATGTGTCATGAAATGAGTCATACCGTAGAAGGAATAGATGAGCAGAGTGCGCAATAAGATCAAATTCTAATTAATGTTTCATGTTAAGTAATGCACCAAGCATTGTTCCGTTTGTCGTGAATTGCAAAGCTACTATCGTGCCAATACGCAAAAAAACAACAACCCAAACAAAAAACTAATAGTGGGCGGTTCCAGTTTTTTGAGTAACTGCAGGTTCCCGATCATTGAAAGGTAGAAATCGTAGGAATCTAGTCCGATCCCGATTTCTCTTTACTGATGAGATTTCTTTTTACTGATGAGATTTCTTTTTACTGATGAGATTTCTTTTTACTGATGAGATTTCTTTTTTCTTTTTTTTAATGGTCTTTTTTTTCTTTGTTTTTTTCAGTTTTGATTTTTAAATTAAATTTAACTGAAAGATAGATATAAAATTGGAATAATAAAACATAGACATCCAAGATAGATTTATGCGTGACACTGTGTCTTGGAAGACTCAGCAACATGGCTAGTTGAAGTAAAAGAAATAAGCTAAAATGTTTGACTCAGAAGATAAAAAACAAAGTCTGAACTTACCAGATGGAACATGA
>NW_004797625.1:624245-626037 GCF_000002075.1 Aplysia californica | reverse complement strand
ACTCTTTCTGCAGCCTTTCTACTGCTACTCCTTTGCTCCTTACTGCTGTCTTTCAGCCACACCCCTGATCTTCGGGTAGGAAAGATCTACACCTAGTCTTCTTGGACAAGGGCGAAAAATCTCGGAGGTCCCGTGTGCAAGTAGCACACGTTAAGGATCCTTTGGTGGTCTAGAATCGATAAGAGTAGGCTTCGGCCGCCACCAGAGGAATATTAAATATTTTCTACAAACTGAAAAAGTTTGATGTGTCCCGGGCGCTCATATGACCTTATGCAGTTGCGAGCACCGTAAAATACTTACCAGAAAAAAAGGAAACAAAAAAAAAACCAAGTAAAAAAAACATCCAGTTCTGACGCACTAGCTTGATCCCGTTAATGAACTTGGAGTCACATTTCGTTTTAATGTCTCGTCGTTTAAGCTGCTAATAACAAAGATGCCAGTCACATGTTTGAATGATGGCCTGATACAGACAGTGCATACTTTTAATGAATATGAAAATTCTACTAAAAAATCTTTTTGTCCTTCTTCCTCGAATGCCATACTTCTTTAAGTCCATTTTTCCTCACAAAAAAAGGTGTCGTTGTATACAACCACGCATATAAAAACCTCCTTGAAATGAAAATGACTGCGGACGACAGAGAAACGGAATGAACGGACTGCTCTGCATATACTTTCATTAACTCCGATTCGTGTTTTTTAAAATTATTCTGTTGGTTTTCAAATTCTTTACAGATAAACCTCAAAGAGGTTGATAGACCTGGAGACACTCAAAAATGAACCACTAAAAAACAACCTCACCCCCACAAAAAAGTACAAAAAACCGAAACTTATTGCATTTGTCATAGAAAAATATGATAGTCTAGCCCAAATAATTAATGAAAAATATCTTTATAATGTTTCTGTACAGACAACAATATTACTCGTGCAAGAAAACTTGATAACTGTTTTTGATTTCTGTAACTGTACGTACAATAATATTTGGATCGAGCCACGTATTTGTTTCTTCCTTTCGCCTTTGATTGCATCAACCTTAGGGGAAATATCAATACGCTCTTCCACCTCAAAAGAAACAAAAACCTCCCATTTCAAAGAACACAGGAGGTTTTCCGTGATTTCTAGGAGGGCTCCCAACGTGTGTATCTTTCTGCGCTATCTTGGAATTGATGAATGAACGACATCAATAAATAATGAGAAGGGATGCACGATTTGCATTAGTTTCGTACAAAGGAGGAAAGTGGAGGGGGCAGTTAGGGGACTGAAATCACAACGTAGCTGAAACAGCATTTGAATCTTCTTGAGCTCGTTACAAAAAATGGGCATACAGTTTTGACTGTACACTGTTGTTATAGAGTCAACATAAATGAGGATAAACTATTACATTGATAATTTTAAAACAAAACACAGCAACAACAACAATAACAACAACAACATCGTTGACGATGACAATAACAACAACAACAACAACAACAACAACAACAACACCAAAGACTAACAACAGCCAAAAACAACCCCCCCCCCAAACAAACAAACCACCAAAACAAACATACTCACAAAAGCAACAATTTTACCCAGAAATTTGGGTAACCATACGAACGCACAGGCACGAGAAGGATACAACAAGTTGTGAGACAGTCACTTTCACATTGCTAGAGATTTTAGTTGTTGCAGTGTCCACGATAACTGGAAGGGTTGATTTCTGCCAATAAAAGAAACCTAATATTATGACAAATTACAATAAAAATGTAACGGGTCTTTGAATGAAAATGCCTGTTTTTGCATGTTATTCCCCCCC
>NW_004797625.1:621877-623368 GCF_000002075.1 Aplysia californica | reverse complement strand
GACGCGGTAGAATCAGGCGCTCAACAATTTTGGGGCTTGTGGAGTAATTGGTATCATCTGAAAACCTGTTTGTTTGCCTTACAATTGATTTTAAAAAGTACTTGTCAATCTTGAGGAGAGGTCGAGATATTTGCAGTTGAAGGTGGTGGGGGATCACCTGATTTCAGAGGTAAAATTATTAGAGAGAATGGCCACCAAAATGGGTTATTTCTTTAGCCGGAGAGTCCGTGGAAATTTGCATTTTTGTGCCTTTAATCAACGTTTTTTAAAATGTGTTATTTTATGGGCATGAAAGGTGTAAAGCCAAAAAACTTAAATTTGATCAAATGTGCCCAACTGGAGGAAAAATGGCTGTTTCTTGACTTTCAGTAGTTTGACGAGCGCCTGATTTCACCACGATGCCTTACAAATTATAATACTGTGGCTGAATACTTCCCCAAATGTTGGGAAATTAAGTATGGTGAGTGAAATTGTTTACCTGTTAATTTGAAATATTAACTAAACTTTTCACAACCGCTGCTTTCTATATAAACGCAATGTCCAAAAGAACCAGCCAAGCTTAGCACTTTCAACAGTTTCAAGAAGACACCTTTTGTTCTTGAAAGTTAGTTATTTTGGCAAGATTCTATTATTTAATGGTTGCACACATAAACAAAGCTTTCTTTTTCCAAATTTCATCCAGTTTATCCATGTTGATCCTGAGATGTTGTATACCACTCAGCTCAGGTTGGTCTTGGTAAGCAGGGATGAAGCAGCCAGCCTCTTAACCCTATCCGTACGTCGTATTTTACTATCGTATCCATACGACGTGGGGAACTCTGTGCCACCACTTTCCATAGAGAAAATTTACTCGTTAATCCGATCCCTACGCTTTGCATAGCAGTCTGTCAAAATGGTTTTTTGAGAACTACTGGAAGTTTAAAAGAGATCTTCGTACTAGAAGTATTTTAAAATGTGAAAAATACAACCCCAGGGTACAAAATGACGCCAGGGCGTACGGATAGAATTAAATGATTTAGACTGTCTCCATTGGGGAAATAAAAGACGGAATGAATTATGTCCGGAGGTGGGGCAAAACATTCAGAATCAACCAAATTTTTAATACTCCCCATCCCCTTCTCCCCTTTTCCCCGTTGAATGAAACAAAATTAATTTATTATTTAATGCTTCTTTCTCTGCATGTCTGTTGCCCAGGTCATGTTGGAGAATAATTATTTTCGAAAGTTTATTTTGTAATATTGACCGATAAAAATAGATCGTGACGATCTGTTAAAGGCGACATTGACATTCTCGTATGTCCACGGGAAACAGGGATATTTTGGGGAAGGAGAAAATCAAAAAGGGTTTTCGTGTTTCGTTGACAAGTTTGGAACTGAGGAGTGAGTGAAAAAAAATAATGAAGACGATCTTAGGCTCTCGTTTAGTTGTGTATGTAGGTGAGATGGGTGTATGTGTGAGAGTGTGTGTGTGTATGTGTGTATGTATGTGTAT
>NW_004797625.1:616108-617631 GCF_000002075.1 Aplysia californica | reverse complement strand
TCTCGTCCTGCATCTGTCTGTCTGTCTGTCTATCTATCTCTCTCTCTCTCTCTCTCTCTCTCTCTCTCTCTCTCTCTCTCTCTCTCTCTCTCTCTCTCATATATATATATCCAACCACAAGTATATCGTGACCTTACTAAAGCAGGACATGAACGGACAATCAAATATTTTCTAAGCTGACACTATGGCGGCCCTGTAACACATTTTCCAAACCCACACACAAAGGCTTTCTTTGTGTCTTCTGTTTTCAAAGAATGCCGGGGAGGAGACGAGTAGGAGCCAGATGGCCGAATCCAAACACCAAGAAAGGAGTATGTGTGTTTGAGGGGTGGAGAGTAGGTGGGGTGGGGGGCACGCGCTGAAACCTCATGTCTGGAGAAGGGCGTGCCCTCAGAAGTCCGGTGCTTTCTGGCCATGATAGCGCTTTTATTTTCTTCATTAATAGAGAAAAAGAAAACCAATCAAAACACTCCCTAGAAATGACCAGACTGGCGTCTGCGGTGTAATGGTTATATCTGCTCTTTGCTCCTATACACAAACAAAAGACGTCACTTCGATTTCCGAGTGGGAAAGTACGTTTTATGGATTATCTCTGTGTTTTGTTTGGGGTTCAGTATCCCTCTCAGGAAGGGCTGACCCTGATAAGCAAAGTCAAAGCGGCCCGCCTCCTAAGATATCTAAATTGTATCAATTGAGGCGTGAACATTCACAATCAGTCAATTAGAGCAACCAGTTTTCTGAGACAGAGAATGGAGAGAAACTGTAGAAGTTAAGATGACGAAATACTAGTAGTTACCGCACGTGTCATAATGATCTCCATGTTTTAAAAATAGACATGTCTTATGAGCATTGATCTGGTAATATCAAACGAATATAGACTTGCATTAACTGTCGCACTCTTAACTCATTGGAGACGAGGAATCTGGTTATTCGACAGTGCTTAAAGAGGACTTGTTTTGGGACACTTGAAAAGTATTACTTCATTATTCAAACAGATAGATTAAATCTTTTCTCAATTCTGATTTCTTTATCTGAAACTTTTGAAGGCAGACACTGAAATGCCTACTATGAAATAGGCAAATTCGTGTCTCCGATTTGTGTATGTTGGTTCCAAATAAGCCACAACATTGTCTTTTATCTCTGCTGACGTGTATATGTGCAAGCTAAGCCTTTAAAGACTTAAAGACAACTGAAATGTCTTGGAAGAAATAAAGATAAGAAAGAAACCTAAATATGCTATGAATAGTAATATTCCTCGTAGCCATCTCCAAAAATAAATAATGATTTTTGAGCAAGCCACTTAAGAAAGACTAAAACTCTTTTTGAGAAAAATGACTGTAGAAAGCTAGTTTAAGTGCTAAAAACTCAGACGAAAACCATATGAATTCACAAAGGATTCGAACATAAAGCAAACTGGCAATTAGAACAAAGATACAAAAAGAAAAAGAAAATATAAATTATAAATAAAAGGAAATGCTTTGGTTACATAAATGAAACAACAGTAAAAAAACCCAGACATTTTA
>NW_004797625.1:614025-615181 GCF_000002075.1 Aplysia californica | reverse complement strand
CTCTCTCTCTCTCTCTCCCTCTCCCCCTCCCCCTCTCTCTCTGTCTTTAGGTTGGTATGTTTGTGGGTAGTTGTGTTTTAATGTATACATACGTATATGAAGATTTTGTCTCGACTTCTTTTCCTTTAACCAGGGCTCCAAACTGGGGCCTGGGCGTCCAGGTTAGGCGTGGGAAGAGAACAATACACAGGGGAAGGGAGTACACTTATAATTATCACTCAGTACTTTTAATTTTTTAAATCGGAAGAACACAAAGCAATGGATTTGAATTATAGAATCTAGACCATACGCTGATAGACCAACTTGAAGTTATAGAGGCACGATTATAGGGATGAGAGGAAAAGTTATAGAAAAGACAAGACGAGTAATGTTCCTCTACAGGCATCAGAAGCTCATAATTCCCTGTTTGCACACGCTGGCCCCCCGTCTAGAGAACAAGAGAAAATGGTTGTCTCTTTTTTAAAATATATTCTGAACAAGCAAACTAACAGAAACAGGAGGCTCTCATGGTCCAGAGGGTAAGGTGTTCGCGTCTCATTCAATAGGTCCTGGGTTTGATTCCGGAAAATTCTCTTCTTTAACATTTTTTCCTTCACATCCTTTCATACTCTCTAAGAATGTGCTGTCGTCTGCTTTCGTCTCCACTTTCTGCACCCATCTCCTCACCTTCTTTGCCCCCTCCTCTGCAGTCTCTCTACTGCAACTCTTTGGCTCCTTCTTTCTGCTGTCTATCAGCCACACCCCTGAGCTTAAGGTAGATAAGATCTACACCTAGCCTTCTCGGACATGGGCGAAAAATCTCGGAGGACCCGTGTGCAAGTTGTGCACGTTAAAGATCCCTTGGCAGTCCAAAATCTACAATAGTAGACTTTGGCCGCCACCCGGACAAAATTCTAAATTTCCTACCAACTCAAAATGCTCAGTGAGTCCCGTGCGCTCACATGACCTTATGCAGTTGTGAGTGTAGTAAGACACTTATTTAAAAAAAACAAAAAAACCCCAAAAAACAAAAAAAACAACCCCAAGATAAAATGAAAATTACAAAAAACAACAACAACAACAACAACAAAACAACTACTTTAATACCTTTATTTTATATAACCTACTAATATTCGGCATTAAACCAGAACAAGGGACAGAAAAAGAGAAAAGAAAT
>NW_004797625.1:609788-611052 GCF_000002075.1 Aplysia californica | reverse complement strand
CAGTTGGTAGCATGCTAGGTTTTTGTGCCTCAGATTTTCAACGTGGGCTTGGTTCTTGAATTTGGGTCGTTTAGGTGAACTTTAAAGGCTATCAGCCAACTTGGTTCGTTTCATCCGAAGACGGACGCTTAAGTTAAGGTCCTGCCTCTTTCATACATTTACAGGAGAGGGGCATCCAATAACGTCAATATCTTGTCTTGGCTGATTCTATTTTTTTAGATTAGAATTATGTATGTTGTTGTGTGTCTTTGGAAAGGCACTTCACACGAATTCCCTTCACTTAACTCAGCTGTAAATGGGTATCTGGGGAAAGACAGCGAAAGATTATGTCAGTTTGTTGGTGTTCACGCGCCTGTAAAATGGCAGCTTGCACTGTATGCGTCCTAGGAAGTTGAGACTGTTTGAAAGTGCTTTCGCGTCTGCTAAAGTAATGATATAGATTATAAAGCGTTTGCAGATTGTTGAGCTCGAATTTGCGCGAAACAATTAATTTTGCCTTAACTATCTGTTCTGTGATTTGATATATTTTATGACATTAAGCTTTCTGAGAGGGCCTCAGTTGCAGTAGAAACGAAATCTGTGATATTGCATTTTACATTTCATGCTTTTGAAAAATGGAATATATATTTAGTCATGATTTTTTACATTATTTTATTATCTCTTCTTCAGGGTCAATTTGGAACTATTCCTGAGTCAAGGGTCGTCTCGGGATGGTTGAATTTCTTCATTAGTGAGGATCAAAACAAGGCCTAAAGAGATTGTACATTGAGTCTCGATGTATATCCAGTCTTTCAGTCTTTGAAGATAAACGTTTATTTCTTGCTATCTTGCTTTTTTTGGAACTGATATCGGAATTTTATTTGTTATATGGAATAAACAATGAAACGACAATCATTGATTGCAGATATTCTGTTTGTGAATGATACAGACTGAAATATTCATAACTTCAGTTACAATGTTCGGCTTCAAGAAAAATTTTATTCTCACAGCAATTGCTCTAAACTCAAACTTTCTTCAACGGAGCTTCAAGCGTTTTCCTGCTCACAACGCGTTCATGTTTGGTGCTCAAAGCAGACTGCTATAACACATTTGTGGTTGTAAACTCCGCCCACCCCAAGAGACGTCAGGATGGTAGGCGGGGCTTTCACGGGGTCCAAGCGCTCCCACCAGCGCAGTCTGGGGAGGGGAGTGGAAATTCCCCTCGAGACAATCAAACACGGTGAGTAGATGATTCTCTCTCTCTCTCTCTCTCTCTCTCTCTCTC
>NW_004797625.1:606362-607851 GCF_000002075.1 Aplysia californica | reverse complement strand
CAGCAGCAGCAGCAGCAGCAGCAGCAGCAGCAGCAGCAATAACACAACGTGTCAATTGTAATGTCAGAGCAGTTGCCCTGTGCGCACGGAGTCTTATGGCAATATTTTCATTATATCATATCACTTTTTCACGCTGATTAAACTACATCATTAACTAGCTCATGTCAAATCGGTCTTGATCGCGACAGTTGCACGATATGACTGCCAATGAGCGTGCAGCACATGTGGGTTCTTTGAAATACCCTTAATTATGTCGTTCTTGTCAGGCCCCCGTTTGAGCTCACCAGAAAGCAAGGTTCCAATACAAGGTGGTTGTCTTGGTGAAGTACATAGGTTGGAAAAGATACAGGTGGTCCGACGTTAGAGAGCCTTTTAAAATACATATACTACTGTAAAAATAATTTTCCTGTTTGAGCGTCATTAAAACGCCTCCTCGAGAGGAGCTATGCACGCAATATAGTTTACGATAGTACTTTTTCAACCGAAATATCTAAGAACTACCGGTTGTGCATCACAGTTTAGGGAGTCTTAAGTGTTTATGAATTCGATTTCACAGTGCGGTTACTGTTCGAGGTGAAGGGGTTAGTTTTGATGACATTCGAGCTTATTCAGTGATTATTTCTGTGGCGTTAAGGTGAGTTGTGTTTGCGATATGTTTTGGTGCTTTTCAAGCGAACTGACGAGATTTCCCTTGCACACGCGTAGCACCAAATGTGGTACAAATGGTCTGTCTGGTAAACACATTGCACTTTCTCTGCTTTTCCCAATTCTGTGAGGTATTGATGCTTGGGAGCTCGCTTGATTTGCCCCAATGACTATAATATTATATTAGTAGAATTTGTATAAGGGCATCAGTCACAGTCGACTAGTACTTTTCCCAATAATTGGTGTCTTCAGAACTAATATTCGATAACCAAACGTGATCACGTTCAAGGTCAGCGTCGGATACGATGATCAGCTTTATGAGGAAACCTAGACACTCACAGGGAGACGAAGACGACCAAGACCAACTAACTGAAAAAAATCATTGTCAGTATAAATCGATTTTCTGACCCCTTTTCGACTGTACTCGGTTCTTTACAGAGCTTTTGGATAAATGGGCACACCACATAAGAATGACATACGTGCACGTAGTTCTGACTAGCTTCCGACTTGTCTTCAGCACGACAACATAGAGCTTCAGAGCAGTTGCGAGCGCCGTAAAACATTATACTATACATACATACAGAGCTTCAGATTTAGAGCAACATAATAATTTTGCTTTCGGCAGCCATTATAGTCACGGCAAATCGTTGATAGTCTTGCTTCCACTTCGTCTTTAGAGTATAACTATATTTAAACATGAAAAAAAAAGACCACGAATAAATTCCACATTATCGATCCCCGTACGGAATATGTGTTACAATGACGAAAATAACACATACTATATATTATGTAGAGATGCATGTTCCAGCACGAACTGCGTTGTAGCGTGGTTGTCCTTAAGGGG
>NW_004797625.1:601545-604084 GCF_000002075.1 Aplysia californica | reverse complement strand
ACAACAAGGTCTTAACTGTTTTAATACCTTCTTTATACAATGATGATGATGATGATGATGATGATGATGATGATGATGATGGTGATGGTGATGGTGGTCATTATGGTGATGATGGTGATAATGATGGTGATGAGTTCATCTTATCGCAAGATAAATGCATGCGGGATGTCACTTTCACGTAAACGAGAGATCGAGTTAAGGATGCCCAAATTATGAACATATTTGTTTGACATCGTCGTAAAATCAGACGCTCTTCAATCTTTGATACCCCCAGTATATGGATTTATTGTTACCATCGTGAAGTTAGTTTATTTGTCTGGCTTTTGACGAAAAAAGAATAGCCATCTATCCTAAATAGAAGGGGGCAATTTGTAATTGAAAGTAGTGGGAGCCGCCTGATGTCAGAAGTAAAATTGGCTGCCTAAGTTTGGTGACTTCCAAAGATGTGGTATCGTTTGAAACTGCAAATTTACATTTGTGTGCCTTTGGTCAATGGAGAACTTTGATCCTGGAGAAATGTGTTTTGAAAGAGACGTAGACGTGTTGAGTCCAAAAGAAGCAATCGATAGAACTTGCTAAATGGACGGGAAGTGTCGGTTTCTTCTATTTCATTATTTAAACTAGCGCTTGATTTCCCCGCACGATACCCCACGTTTGGTCATGGGGTTTAATAACGCTGCTTATAAAATTAGGAAATCTAGATCTATTAAAATCAGGCACAATTAACGGGCCTTTGCTCTGATCGATACGCCCACTGAACATTAATGTCTTAACTGAAAGACAATGTTCTGAAATGAAATCTTTAGAATAAAAGAAATTAGTTCATAGTTTAATTGCCCGGTAAACATTTTTGTTTCTTGCTCCCCACACGTTCCCCGAGCGTCAACTATTTGCTCGTCTCCAGACAGAGCCTATAGATATTATTTGTTCCCCGCAGGCGAGGAAGCTTAAAACAAGAAAAAACTTAATACCGATAGCATTGATTGACTTTGTCATCTTTCCTTTCATGGCTTGACTGCGACATGCTGTCTGTCCCTCCACTAGTAATGATTTTCCCCCCAGAACAGTTATGTACTCGCCGCAGCTCACTCGCCGGGTCTTATTTGTTCGGGAAATTGACGAGAGACAATATTAGGAGGAGGGGTAATAACACGATCTTCATAAGTTGTATTTGAGAACGTCTTCTTTTCTTATTTCTTCTATCGACGAGTGAGTTCGAAAAAATTGTTTTTTCAGTTTGGAAAGTTTTTGAATTACAGCGTGGTGGAACAGATTTCGAAGGAATTTTTGTTCAGTGTTGCGGACATAACTTGTAAACAAAGTATTTCCCTGAGCTTTGATATTTGTTTTATACCATTGATCTACTTCGAGTTTTAGGAATATGTCGACAAAACGCGAAGGCAAGCACTATTCCCAGTGACACTGGGAATAGGCTCAGAAACTATTCCCAGTGACACTGGGGATAGGCCCAGAAACCACTTGCAATAGGGCCTAGGGCAGAATTGTTCCCAGTGTCACTGGGAATAGGCCCAGAAACTATTCCTAGTGACACTGAGAACAGACAGGCCCATTAGATCTATTGTACTTACACTGATCTACATGGGCATGATGATAATGGGTTACTAAATACTAGACTACATTTATATCTAATTTAGATCTAGATTATAGATTTAACTAAACTAAAGTAGAATCTGGTGTAAGTGGAAGATTTTTTTTAAGAAAGAGGAATGATCATTCTATGTGTGCTTGTTGGTCAGTCGTAATTTAAATGTACGAGTAGATCTAGATCTAGATCTAGATCTAGATCTACATACGGATTTTGGAGACCACGGTACAGGATAGATAGAAATCCTTCCCGATTCTTCTTTCTTAAACTAGATCTAGAGGTAGATCTCTATTCTACGGTCAAGTCTAAGCCCTAAGTAAGAGAAGAGAACAAAAGTACTGAACTGAAGTGAGGAGATAGGCTTATGGTCTTTCAAGGCTACAGTGCAAAGCCTGATTTTTTAAATGCAAAAGAGTTCCCTTGTCACTGGGAATAGTTTCTGGACCTATCCCCAGTGTCACTGGGAATAGTCACTTCGAAACACGAATGCCAGTCGAAGTCAGACGAAAAGTATTGGGGACTTGACCTCTTTGATCGGAAATGCCTCCTTGGGTCTAAACTTACGATTGTTCTGATTTTTTTAAAAACACGGTTTCAATAAGTCATGTTGACTTCTTGGGTTGTATTAGACTTAACAGGTGAGGGGAAGTTACTTATTATTATTACTGGTTGTATTCTTTCTGTCTCATCAGACCAATAAAACTCCCTTCTGCCCCCCACCCCCGGGCTTTCCACCTTCCCTCAGGCCACACAAGAGGAGCTATTTAGGTTTGAATTGAGACCGATAAGACAGAAAATGTATGCTTTCAGTTTTGTTGGGCAGTTGCAAAATGCCTTTTTTAAAATTTGAAAGCAAAACAAAACACCAAAAGCAAACAAAGGAGCGTACCCTGAACTCCGGATATTTGAGGTCGAGGATGAGAATGGGAGGTT
>NW_004797625.1:594918-601271 GCF_000002075.1 Aplysia californica | reverse complement strand
AAATCTGACCGCAGTGTCGATGTTCGGCCGATATCTCCATTCTTGGACAGCGAGAAGTAACTCATTTTGTCAGCACACCTCACATTTGCACCTAGTGCTAATTCTTTACACGTTTCGCTGAATGGTTTGGGAACAGATGGTCGAAAGGCAAAACCATTGGCACCGGGGAGCATGAATGAACCCACGATATATAAAAGTGAAGAATGAGTTTTTACATGCTAATTCTCTTTGAATTGTGATATTTGATTAGATTGATTAGAACTGTTTTTTTTTCCATTTATAGACTAAGATCACGAAAACAAGTTTGCAAAATGTGTGTGGTAGGTATTGTTTTCAAATAAGGAAAGTTGCTAATCGTTAAGTTACTTTTTATGCTGTCTTTTAAAACGAAATTCAAACACGGCGACATTCACACAGCAACCGCCAGTCTGAATTTAGTGAATCGTCTTTCTCAACACGTTTAGCTTCCATTATATAATACAAAAATAAAACTTAATTTTTAAAAAAAGGATTGCCCCCCCCACACACACACCCACACACAAGGTAACGAGTAAAACTAACTGTATAATAAATCTAATAAATTGATACATGCATGAACAAAAATGAAAAGAAATAGATAAACAAACAAATGATGAATTTATATAATAAATAAATGTATAAATTAATAGATAATATCCGTCAGTTGCGAAGACGCTCGCCAGGAGAAAAACACCCAGAATCCTGAGACCCATTCCAACATTCGCTGTGCACTGTACAGTGCATTGGTATTGCGAAATTGCAAAACTTACAGAGATAGTCGAAACACTTCAAGCTGAAATGGAAGGAATTGCTCTTTGCCCTTTGTTCTGGTGGGTGAGTGAGTGCTTATGACACAATTATTTTGTCCTTTGTAGATTGTTGAACTCATGATTGTAATACAGGAAACACTTAACGAGGTATCCTGCTTGAATACTCCGAGCTAGGTAACAGTAGTAGTCAACTGAAATGGTTCGCTACCCTTCTTATCAGTCAAGAACTTATTTTACTTAACAAAAAAACCCAACAAAAAACAGCCACTTTTAGAAGTTCAGTTTAGTTGTTAAACACCAGTGGACATATTTCTTTCTAACTTCGCTGCGGTCAAATTGCCATGTGTTCAACTGAGCAGTATGAATGGAAACTCGAAATGAACTTGAATGAATGGAAATCGGATAGGACACACTTGTCAGCATTGTTGTCAGCTTTCCCATGAGCACAGAAATCTGACACACAAAGCATGTTGTTTGAGTAATTAGTTCGATCAATCAATAGCAAAAGGGAGTCTTACTGTTGCCCAAACAGTTCAATACATGCTGTGTTATTGTAAATCTCGAGAGTGCATATTTCTTCTCCCTGGACCCTTTGTGCTACCATTGACGCAACAGCAAATACAGAAGTGTTTGATTTATTCCAAAACGTCCCAGAAGAGCAGTGCCACTGAAATGGTGTTTAACTGTCATGTTTGTCAAAGAGTAAAACTTCCACCATGGTGCTCTAGATGTTGAGGAATATTTCACAGAAGTAGGAAAATTACTAGAGGAGTAACACACTTTATTGAGGCGGCGGGTATAGTGGCGTTACATTTGCTTGAATGTTAAGCTCATACAAGATATATTGAGCTCTATTTTTTTTGTTACCCTAGAAATACAAAGCTCTATCAGCTCAATACATAGTTGTGAGAAAATTGAAGCTAAACAATTTGAGTTTCACACTATGTCAAGCTTTTTTAAATTCAATTCTTTGAATACCTTGATAGCGACTCCGAATAATCTTACGATTTTCATAGAGTTGATAGATCATTTGGTTTCTGACGTCATTGTCTTAGTATTTCAAAAGGGTCAAAATGTCAGAGAGAATTGTGTCATTTTTACTTAACGATTTGCTAAACCTCCCGTTTAAAAAAACCACTGAAAAGTATGAGCTATTCAATTTTGTGAGAACGTAAACACAACTCATTTGCACCACGCTGAAATGGACTCAGATGGAAAAAAAAACAACTAAAATATGGCGCCTGTTATGCTGTTTTACTGTTTCGTCTTCTTTCTTTGCACGTTCTGACATTTTTCTACCTCTAAGGCGAGAAATAATGTGTGCAATGTCAATGTTGGCGTAATTTTCCATAATTTACGTTAAACATAGTTTTTCGAGTTGAAGCAAAAATGGGCTAGATTTGAGAATTTCAGGTTCGTTTAAGTGTATAACGTAACCTGGCAATATTTTTGGAAATCACAACCAGGAAATAAAAGAAAATACAATAATTTCAAGGAGAATTAGTGCATCATTTTAATGCAACGCGTAGTCGAGGATTGTTTCATCCCGGAAAGTATATTTTCAGTTTTTAAAATGTTGAAGAGGGAAAGTTGTTGACTTTTTCAATAAAAAAGGATAGATCTAACTGTAGATGAAAAATTCGAAGGTTTTGGTAGACGAAAGATTCTTCACTGCGAAACGAAATTAATGTACTGTCTATAGACCACAACAAGGTGATGGTGTTTTCAACGACGTGAAGAAAAAACCCCAAACAGGATCGGGAACTGGAAGAATGTCCGGTTTATCAAGCAACATAATAACCTAACATGAGCGCCCAAAGTCAGTACATGTTTCTCTAACAGTGTCTTGGATGTGGTTTAGCACGTGACGAAAATAATTTGCAGTCTGGACTCTGTACTTTTTCGCTTCGCAGAGGATTCTTACTACTACTACTACTACTACTACTACTACTACTACTACGAGTTTGAGCCTTTGAACCATGGCGAAAAAACGATTAGAACAGTGGAAGCTGACGGCGCCGCAAAGACAGGACAAATGCTGCGGACGTTTGAAAGCTGCAAGTCGTCTTAGTGAGTTGATTGGTTAGATTGCCTTTACTACCTTGCTGTTTGATGACAAAACATACTATTGTTTTATTTTTTTGTGTTCGTCCAATTCTCTATCTCTTTTCCTCGCCACTGCTCGCTCAGACCTATTACAGGAGAGAGTGATGTGGTAGTAGAGGGAGTGGGGGGGAGGAGTAATCACATATTATTCACTGATCAAATCATAAATATACGTGTGTACACAGACTTACAAACGATGAGAAACAAAAGATAAAGAAACGAAAAAAGAGCGAGCGCCCACTCAAACACACTAACACACACAAAAAATCTCACAAATGCACACGCACACACACATACACACACGCACGCACACACACGCGCTCTCTCTCTCTCCCTCCCCCTCTCTCTCTCTCTTTCTCTCTCTCTCTTTCTCTCTCTCTCTCTCTCACACACACACACACACACACACACACACACACACACACACACACACACACACACACACACACCAATAAACAAAAGCGCTCGCACACATACAGATCTACATCTACATAATCTATATTATCTATTTCTCTGTCTGTCTGTCTGTCTGTCTGTCTGTCTGTCTGTCTGTCTGTCTGTCTGTCTGTCTGTCTGTCTGTCTGTCTGTCTGTCTGTCTGTCTGTCTACTCATCTACATACACACATACTATATATATATATACATACATGCATGTATGTACTATACATGTATATATATTTGTGAGTATGTCTCTCTCTCTCTGTGTTTGTGTGTGTGTGTGTGTGTGTGTGTGTGTGTGTGTGTGTGTGTGTGTGTGTGTTGTGCGTGTGTGTGTGTGTGTGTGTGTGTATATGTATGTATAGTGCATTTGTATCCCCTGAGCAATTAAAACTTCTTACAGAATTGAAAATTATTATAAGATAGTTATTCAAATAAGGCCATTTCCCCGTTATTTCGAGGACAGTCCACATAGCCTAGCCCCCTTTTAAGGAATAGTGTTCCGACTACCTGACGACTCTGTAATTTACTGCCACGACAGTGATCGTTGCTGCTCGGTGGTCATCCACTAATGTGACCTGGACCTTAAATGCCCAATGGGTAAACGTTGGGAATCAATATTCCCAGAAGGACACTGGTGCCATGCAAATCATGTCACCATAGATACGATAATTATATAGATGTCGCTTCAGTACCGTTTGGTCTCTCTGAATTTATAACATAACTGGGTATACAAGGACTTTTACGAGAAGTTCAGCGAAAAGTAATGATCCCCTAAGGGTCTTTTTGTGTGTGGATACGAGTACGGTTTTTGTTTAGTGAGCGAACTTTCTCGTAGTATGCAATCTGTAATGTGTTTTGAAAGTGGCGTCGGTGGCCTAGCGGTTAGGCTACCGGACTCGTAATCGTGAGGTTGGCGGTTCGGGGGTTCTCGGGTTCGAGCCGCGGGCCCGACGTTGCGTCCTTGGGAAAGGCACTTTACGCGAATTTTCCTCACTTTACCCTGGTGGGAATGGGTACCCGGCCAGAGACAGCGGAAGATCTTGTCAGTATGTTAGTGTTTATATCGCCTATAATTGGCAGCTTGCACTGTATGCTTCCCAAGAAGTTGAGGTTGTTTCAGAATGCTCTCAGGTCTGCTGGGGTAATTGTATAGATTGTGAAGCGCATAGAGCTTGATGCTGAGCGGGGATTTGCGCTATACAAAATGCTCTCTGTTATCTATTATTATTATGAGTGATGCCTACCCCCAGAATCTGTCCCGTGGAGGTGGTGCAACCGTCACACTAACCCGTGTGAGTGGGTGGTTGACGGGTGCTCTGGTGAGGTTTACTTCTTCTGTCCTATCAAACATCTATCGTCTTTTTCTCCCCTCCTTCTTTTTTGTGTTTGTTTCTCTCTTGTGACACTTCTTATCTTCTGCACTTATATGACCTATTGTGTTGCAAGTTCCGT
Source organism: Aplysia californica (assembly GCF_000002075.1). Taxonomy (NCBI): domain Eukaryota; kingdom Metazoa; phylum Mollusca; class Gastropoda; order Aplysiida; family Aplysiidae; genus Aplysia; species Aplysia californica. Next base: position 596,483 of record NW_004797625.1, on the reverse strand, counting down.
AAAACACTTATTAAAACAAACAACCCGTCTGCTTAAAAAAACTAGAGTTTAGTATAGCCTTTATCCCAATAATCCTGAAATCTGTTAACGGGGGAGTAATGAGGTTTTGTTATCGCTTTTCTTTTCATATTAATGCTCTTTGTTAAAGATTTTTTTATTGGTACTCTTTTTGTTCTCTTGTTTTATTTCAACGTTTTATTAAAAAAAGCAGTTTTGAGTTTTAAAAAAATGACAACAACAAAAAAACGACGCAATTTCAGCTAAGACAGGTTGTCTAGGTGGCGGTTCTTACTTTTATCTGACCTCCTATAAAAAGTCAGAGATAGTATCACAGCACGTCGAAAACTTCCTGAAACATATCGTGTATTGCTGATATTAAATTCTGGATATAATTTCCCGAGTCCATTCAGCACAGAGAAAACGCGGAGAAAGCAAAAATCGATAACTAAACTCACTTGTACTGTCTGCGCGGCTCCTTTACTAGACTTGGAATCAAATAATATTTTATCGCAGATAATTTGTACATTTCTCTAATATCAAGATGCTTGTTTCGTTTCTTTGCATTTTGGTCAAGTAGATTAGAATCTCAGTGAAGTTCTTTTAAAGTAAAGTTGTTCCCGCATCCGATCTGGACATTGGGGACTGCCTTGTTAGAGAGACAACTTCCTGGGCCTTCGGCATATTGTGGTAGGGTGGCCAGTTCCTTTCCACGCCGTCTTTACTTCCCCAACTTGAAGTCAAGTACCCATTACTGCTGGATGGGCAGGAGGGGGCGAAAAGTCCGTGTCCGAACAAAGGCTCGAACCCGGACTTTCCTCTTCGGAGACGAGCGCACTAATCGCTCCACCACCGCACCCTCTGAAGGTCTTTTACGACTTCAAATTCACTCCTGATGTTATAATGAACTTTTAAGATGAGTTTGATAGATTTTGATCGTGCCCCAATGGCCTCATAAAATAAAATATTAGCTATTCAAAATTTCAGCATACTTATAGGCGGAGCAAACCATAACAGAAACAACGATAGCATTAACTAAATTGCCACCCTCCCCCTAAAAAGAAAAACAACAGCATGAAATTACAACAAGAACAAAACAAAACAAAATCAAGAGTACCCCCCCCCCACACACACACACCATAACAAACAAATAAACAAATAAACAAACAAACATAAACAAACACAAACAAACAAACAAAGAACAAACAAACAAACAAAATCTAGCGTTTTACTAACTTTGAGGATGTTGACTTTCGTGACCACAATTTTTAAAAATATCATAAAGAGCCTAATAACACTTGTTGGGCAATCATAAAAATAAATATATAAAAACATTACTCGAATGGACAGCGGTGCCACCAACTAAACCGTAACTGGGCAACACTGTACAGAAATGGGGCCTCAGGCCGCGGAGCTCGTCAAAAGCTCAGTTTACATAATAATTGTTATTTTATCGTCACACCACTTTCTCTTCTATCCTGTTATGCTCAAAGTTAATTATTGATAACTCCCGGTTCTTGCGTCTAGACCCAGTGCATTACCGTCTCCATTCCATTTAACCCCCCCCC
>NW_004797625.1:588913-593540 GCF_000002075.1 Aplysia californica | reverse complement strand
CTGTCTGTCTCCCCCATCTCTCACTCTGTCTCTCTCTCTGTCTCTCTCTCTCTCTGTGTGTCTCTCTCTCTCTGTCTCTCTGTCTCTCTCTGTCTCTCTGTCTCTCTTTCTCTCTCTCTCTCTCTCTCGTCTTCTCTAACTGCAACCACCTTCTGAGTTGAACTACAGTTTTGAGACCTGAACACCGTTCGTAGTCAACTGCACCTAAACTGATAATATACGTCGTTAGCGGGTGATCTGGTGTGGTTTTGCTATCAAACATCTTTCGTCCTCATCTCCGCTCATCCTTTTATTATGTTATTACTCTCTAGTTACATCTCTCCTTTTCGCGGCACTTATAATATCATCCTACTTGTGCTGCAATCGCCGTAAAGTTGTGACTTCAACCAAACTATAAAAAAAAGAAACAACTGGCAATAGCCGCATAGCTGGACTTATTATAGATCTAGCTGGACTAACCACTGTCAGCATCTATGGTGAAGTTTGTTGGAACGAGTTCCCTCATGAGCTATGTCTCCTAACTCTAATTGGTCGCTTTTAAGGACAAGCGGGCTAACCCAGATTTTGGGGTTTCTAGAAATCTTGACCCAAACCAAACAAAATTGAGCATTACCCAACCTATAGAGAAGTTTGGTTTCATTGGTGTGTATATTTGTTGGGTTATAGAGAAAACTCTCCTTGTCTTTTAAAGAAACTGAACAAAGGGCAAAATTTTACCTTCGATTTTCTCAAAATAGCATTTTTCTGGATAACCCCCTAGTGCTTAAAAGTGACCAATTGAGTGGTGATCCGTTTGCTTGACAACGGAGCGGGTGCCCTCGTTCGAATTCCAGACTGGTCGTTTTAAAACTTGAATCGTTTTGTGGAGTTTTCAAGTCTCTCAACACGTCCGACTCGGTTATATCGTAGCAGGATGTTTGATTCGAATGTCCCACTTTTTAGGTAACATGATAATATTTATAGGCGCGTTACATACACCGACATTAACCCCCCCCCCTCTTTTTTTAGATGATCGTGGCATAAACCCACCGCTATATCGCCAGAATAAGTATCACTATACTATGGGGACACCATATTTGGGACACCTGAAGAGACACAAGGGTCTTGAACATCTAGCTCTCATTGGCAAATTGAAGGCAACCGAGGCAGGGGTAGGCCCAGAACAATATAATTGGGGAACCTAAACAAATGGGTAACAGGGAAAGATCATGGAAAAGTAGCTTTCTTGAGAGCATCCGAGCAAAGGAATAAATGGAGAACCATGATCGCCGATGTCTGTCGCAGATCTGGCACTGGATGATGATGATGATGATGATGATGATGATGATGATGATGATGATGATGATGATACCATGGAGGCATGAAAGGAGAAGGGATTACGATGTCTACAGAACTTTAAACGATATATGACATCTTTTAAACAACGTTTGCATAAATGCACTGACCCAAGCAAGCAAGGGTCCATGTTTCACACTATAGGAATTCGACAGTCATTTAATTTCAGATTTAAAATAAAATAACACAAAGGGTCAGTTTGATAACGTTACAGATGTAAAACAACAACTAGTGGGCTTTGTTATGTACGGCTAAGGACAATTTCCAAAATATAACAGGCAGTTATCTAAGATTCTCAAACAGCATTATCTCGAGAAGGTTTTTTTTTTTTTAGTTCCTGCCCGAGCAAAAAAGGCAATATGGCTCAAAAATCCGACATTACCCTCCCAGCCTTTTGGAGAAGTATACAAATAAACTGTTTGTAACATTTTTGTGCAAGAAAAAAGGAACATTTTCTTAATTTTAATTACATGCGATTTTGATTCTATTTGGGAGAAAACTAAAGCTTAGATGAAAAATGACCTTTTTGATAAAAGGTAAAAAAAAAAACACACACACACACAACACAACCCCAGTTCTAAAGAAATTCCGTATGCAACGAGAACAGGCGTAATTTTTACCCCATAACACACACAAAAGCAAACAAACATACATACATACACACACACACGCACACACGCACACACACATGCACACACATACACACACACACACACACACACACTTACGCACACACGCAAACACACTCGTGCAACCCATCTCACGTGCTACCTGAACGTGGTCCGAATGGCCATTCGGCAAGATTATCTCAATTTTAATCACTTCTAATAACAACAAAAACAACTGCAAAAATAATGATAATAATAATAATTTTAAAAAAATAACTACAGTAATAATAATAATAATAATAATAATAATAATAATAATAATAGTAACAATAATAACGATGAAGATAACAGTGATGATAATTATGATATAATAATAACAACAACAGAATCAATAATAATAATAATAATAATAATAATAATAATAATAATAATAATAATAATAATAATAATAATAATAATAATAATAACTATGATAGTAATGCAACATCCCAGAAACAGACACAGACGGTAATATTCCAGAAACAAATGCAGCACTCCTGAGACAAATACAATAATATTCCAAAGAAAAATACATTTTACTACAGTTAAGAGACAAATAAAATAATGTCATAGAGACAAGTACAACATTCCTCAGACAAATACAGTAATATTATAGAGACAAATACAATAGCATTCTACAGAAAAATGCAACATTCGAGGGAAAATACAACATTCTAGAGACAACAATATTCTAGAGACAATACATTCTAGAGACAATACAACATTCTAGAGACAATACAACATTCTAGAGACAATACATTCTAGAGACGATACATTCTAGAGACAATATATTCTAGAGACCGTACAACATTCTAGAGACAATACATTCTAGAGACAATACATTCTAGAGACAATGCAACATTCTAGAGACAATACAACATTATAGAGACAATACATTCTGAAGACAGTATTAAATTCTAGAGACAATACATTCTAGAAACAATACATTCTAGAGACAATACAACCTTCTAGAGACAACACAACCTTCTAGAGACAATACATTCTAGAGACAATACAACATTCTAGAGGCAGTACATTCTAGAGGCAATACATTCTAGAGACTATCACAACATTATAGAGACAATACAACATTCTAGAGGCAATACAACATTCTAAAGACAATACATTCTAAAGACAATACATTCCAGAGAGAATACATCATTCCAGAGACAAGCACAACGTATAGAGACAAATACAATAATATTCTAGAGCCAAATGCAATTATATTCTAGAGACAACATTCTAGCGACAAAACAAAATTCCCGAGGTAACTACAATAATATTCTAGAGACAAATTAAACGACATTCCAGAGACTAATATAACATCCAGAAACAATACAACATTTCAGAAACATATACAACATTATAGAGACACATTATACAACATTCCACAGACAAAAGCAGTGATGTTTTAGAGACAGATTATACAATATTCCAGAGACTAATCTATACAATTCCAGAGACAATACAACATTTCAGAGACAATGTAATCTTACTTGCGAGGTTCATTAAATTAATGGCCTGTCCAACTTTGAGTACTCTGTCAATACCCTTCCGTGAACTTCGCAAGTATTTATTTCGTAAAACTGACTTCGTGGTATGATGCCTTGTCCAAAGAGGTAAAATAGGACACCAAAAAAAAGTATAAACAAAGATTATAATTATCTCACGTCAGTTGTGTTATGGTTTAGAATGGTACAGGTTTGATTAACACCTCTTTCAACACTTCACGTGGAAGCTCCTCTTTCAACACTTCACGCGGGATCTCTGATTATAATTTTCATCTGCGATAACTAAAGTAGTGGCCGCAGTAACTCAAGGCCATAAAAACTAATTCGTTGAATAACCTAAGTAAGTCTAAGAACGTACCTATGGAGATTCGACAAAGGTTCGATTGCATTTCTACTCAGCACGATTATCACCATTTGTTCTTGCTCTCCGCCCTCGCATAGACGATTAGCTGTGATAATAATAATGATATTGCCCAGGACAAGATGGCATTGAACTCAAACGACATTGGTAATCTCGTCAAGATGTCGTGGCAATGGCAAGGACATCCAGCCTTAGGTGATGAGAGGCTTCTATTGCACAACGCTGTATGGTATCACTAAACGTCACTATAAACATAGACAGAGTGACCATGTTAAGGAAAGGCTTTATTCAAAGTATTTCGGAAATTCTGTTGGAACTCTCTTCACCATACGTACTGAATCGTCTGAAAATGAGTACAAAAAAGCTGAAAAAGTAAGGCGGAATTCGAAACAACTACAACATGAGGCTTTGCACCTCAGATGTGTATCTTCCTTACTAAGGAGAAAAATACTCAACGCTATTAGAGATCAGCGTTTCTCTTCGTTTCAAGCAATTTCCCGGGGGGAAAAACTAACGAGTTATTCGAAGGACATCTATAAACGAAGAAAGTGTGTATCGAAATGCAGTGAGTGCGGTACAAAATTTAACAAGCTGAGGTGAGAGTTACTGCACTTCTCCAAGATGGCTTCCTGCAAGTCTACCCTGTACGGCATGGGCTGGACCATAGCATCTATGCTCCGAGCCAAGGTCAAGGGACAGCCCGTGGCACAGTTTCTAGGTTAGCTTTTAATGTCATTTGTGTGTTCGTGCGTGCGTGCGTGCGTGCATGCGTG
>NW_004797625.1:585791-587478 GCF_000002075.1 Aplysia californica | reverse complement strand
GTCTGTCTGTCTGTCTGTCTGTCTGTCTGTCTGTCTGTCTGTCTGTCTGTCTGTCAACCACTTGTTCCTAGACTATTTGATAAAAATATTGACACCTTAAACGTTACTATTTTACTTAGAACTTTACACTGAACATAAAGTATATTGTTTGAGAACAACATGGTAACGATACGGATTACTTCATAAATCAATGGAATTCTCATTATACTCCAAGTCAAAGCGCAAATCTCAACAGTATCGCTTTCAAAGCGGTATTTACTTAAATTAAATGGCCTAATGACTTATATAAAATCATATGGTATTCAGCTTACCTTTTGCTGAGATGAAAGCTACAAAAATTAAATTCTTTTCTCGCCCACTCGGCACGATTTCAGTACGGTAGCTTAAGAGTGCTCCTCAACTCTTTATCTCCGGCAAGCCGTTAATTCCAGCGAGTCGCGGTGGGAACAGCTGCGCCGGGGGAACCACTGGTAGTGGCTTGGGCACATTCCTTTACAACGACTTGGACGTCAAATTACTTTTCGGCGATTGCTGAAAACAGGTCTGTTTTACCGGGAGTTTATTCATCAGATGAAAAACTACCAAAATAGGTTCACGACTTGCCTTGATTTAATGACAAATTTTGTGACGTACATATCACTTTTAGATTTTGTACCCAAAAAAAGCGCTCCAGCATTGTGAATTTAATCTATTCCTGCAAGGCTATCAAGCGAAAAAAAGGGATCCCTCCTTGCTGAGGAGCAGATATGCTAGACTAAATATTGAAACATTTTATTCATGTGGGAATCAAATTCATTTATTTTGTGAGCAAGCAGAAGAGCCATTCTATTGTCCTACCAACACAGCTGCCTTTTACCATGCACCCCCAAGACAAAAAGCAGCTCGCAGACTAGCAAAAACAACAATATAAAACATGAAGATAGATCAAAAATGAAAACATGAAAAACTGTTGAAAGAAAGGGCGAACAACGATATTATATAATCTATCGAACAAATCTCATAAACAATAAACGGTAAACTGGTTTTTTTGGGGGGGTTTTGTTAGTGTTTTTACAGGACGGGACACATTAAACTTTTTCAGTTGGTAGGAAATTTTGAATTTTGCGAGATTTTTCGCCCTTGTCCGAGAAGGCTAGGTGCAGATCTTTCCTACCAGAAGATCAAGGGTGTGGCTGAAAGACAGCAGTAAGAAGAAGCCAAGGAGTAGCTGTAGAAAGGCTGTAAAAGAATCAGGAGCCCAGAGGCTGTAAACTGAAAAAAGTTAGAACGTGAAAACAGTTTGATAAGGTCCATGTTGAGCTAGATGAATTTCTATGCTGTCTCCCTTTTCAGTTTTATAGGGTTAACAAAAGCTATCGAAATTAAAGAGTGTAAATTGTACCAGTAGGGAACACTTAACACAATACTTATGAAAACTAGCAGGACGTTTTCTCTGCAAGCTCTTGTTGGTCTTCTACCTTTTCCCCACCCACGTTTTACTATCAGTTCTACACAAATTATAAATTTAGTTTGTTTACACATATATATTATGTTCCTTTTCTAGATGCCGTGACGTGACTTAGCAGTCTTTTGGTTGAATGTTGCTGGAACTAGCGTGAGGACTGCAGAAGCTTTGGGGCCGTTCAAATATAATCTTACACTTTTTTGGGGACTTTTTGACCCCCCCCCCTTTCTTACACTTTTCTTA
>NW_004797625.1:583075-584203 GCF_000002075.1 Aplysia californica | reverse complement strand
TTATTACATGTATTACGAACTTTCTGGAAATTAGTATAACATGTTCGGAATTGAAGTATTGTACTAACAAGAAAAAGACGATTAAACAGTCACAGCAGTGTCGGCATTCTAAAAGTGAGTGTTTAGCAGCTGAAAAAAATTTGAAGCTTAGACTTTTTTTTCCTTTTTTGTTTATAAGAAAAAAGTTAATAGATAGAGTACCAAAAAAAATACAGTACAACAATTATAAAATCGTGTTGGTAGTCTAAATACACAAAGGTATCGGAAAAAATCTATTGCAAAACGACAGACTGCTATTATCATTTTAGTTAATTCAAAAAACAAAACAAAACAACAACAAAAAAAGCAACAAAAAACAAAAACAGAACACAACGAAATAGAACAAATCAAAATAAAACTAAACAAAAAATACAATTACTAGCAGAAAATATTCTTGTTAATTTACTTTTTGTAATGCCGGTTGCAGTTCTCGGCTCAAGTCAATGTTTATCGGTCCTCTTTGTAAGACTGATAGCTTTGGTTGTGGTAAATGGGATAAGATTGCTTCATTGCTTTAAGGTAAGGTATTGCGAAAATAGACACAACTTAATCCATTGATATGAAAACACGAAAACCCCTTTTACATGAACACATCTTTTATCTTATAACCCCTGAAGTGTGGAGTGAAATATTGCTGACGTATCACAACGGATGCTATTCTGACATCATGATTCGTGTTTTCCTTATGATTGTTTGATTGTTGAAGTTATCGCCCCCTTAAGTCAAAGACTGAAGGTATCTTCTTCCTGTTGATTATCGATTGCAGAACCCATTTATTGTTTGTGAGTAGTTGACGGGTGCTTTCGTGTCGTTGCTCCTTCTTTCATATCAAACATCTATCGTCCTTAGCTCTCCTTCTTTTTTGTGTTTGTTACTCTCTTGAAACGCAAGGTAGCAATTATTTGGTATGTTGGCTGCAGTTCACTGCACTTATATGACCTAATTGGGTTGCAAGTGCCGTAAAAACCAATAATAAAAAAGTCCACCTGGAACACTAAAAAAGAGTCTATGGTCTGCCTACCCCTGCTCACCCCCACCCCCTCCACCTGGCTGTTCCACCTCATTTTCAAAGGCATCCCACTATTAATT
>NW_004797625.1:579685-581805 GCF_000002075.1 Aplysia californica | reverse complement strand
TGAGTGAGAGAAAGTCTGGGTGGGCATATAGTTTAAATCATCCAGCAGCATGAATCTGCACGAAATGGAAGGGCACTTCTCAGATTTTGCTCAAGAAATTTTCCCACTAATTTATTTGCAGCCTTATATAACAGCTGACTTCCCTGTGCTTGACGTTCTAAAGATTTAATTTTGCTGTGTGTTACAAGTGCAAACCCATGCTATATTTACCGAGATGAGACGAGCTGCCTGGGACCCACGTCAGCAAAATCGAAGAGGGTATAACAAATAGCTGCGCAAATTCAGCGAATTAAACATGCCCAGCCCTACTGAACTGAATTGTTGTGTTAAGATTAATTTTATTTTTACCGCCCTCCCCAACCTCCCTTTAGTAGGAGAAAGTAGAATGATAAATGAATAAAGGTGTACATGCTCATAATCAATGCATGGCCTATGTAATTATAATGAGTGGTCACCTTAACTTAATTCATGAGAATATCGGCTGGTTGTTCTGCGACCACCAATAATTGCAAAATGTTGTTTGAAACGGTGTTTAGTTCTGTGGACTGATATCCTTCCATTATAAAACCTTATAATTTTTGCCAGCAGAGATCAGTTTAGTGGTTATCTTTTATATCCCCCCCCCCCAACTTCGTTTCCGTCCTTTTGTTTGTCTTCGGACAGCTTCTGTTTATTCGGAGACCTGATGCATCATTAAAAATAATGTTTCAGTATCCACATTTAGAGCTCACAACCTCGTAACAGTTTGTCTCCAAAAATAACTCGGTCTGTTTTCGTTATCGCCGACAATTAAGCTGTTGAAATGTACTAAGCCGGGAAAAGCGTTTTATTCTCTTTTCCGGGAGAGAGAAAGAAGAATTCTTTTAACACGTGCACCTACACTGTGTACCTTTTCTTGCTCAAAAAGAAATAAAATACGAATTTCGACAAATGTTAATATTTCTCAGAAAAATGCAAGCCATTCTACAGATTGAGAAACTGCGATCAAAGTAAAATAAATTGGGTTTAGAACATCTGAACAGGTGACCGACCTTAATCTTTGTATGAAGTACCTAATTATTTCTTAATTCACGGCATGGCGGTCTCAACCGCTGAGCTTCAGAAAGATTCGCTCTGTGATGACCTTTGCTCATTTACTCCTCATTGATGCCTTACTGGGAACTCCGAGCAGCGAAAGGAAAACTGTCTGCTTACTGTAACAGTGAACACTGTTTTATTGGTTGGATTTTTTGTGAACAATGGTCAATGTATTTTACAAGTCATTGCATATTTAATAAAACGTGTAGATTCCAACTTAAAATATAGACTTCAACATAAGTTAAGAACAACTTGCAAACACTCTGAGTGGTCTTCTTGGGTCAACCTGCACATGGGCGTTCTTGGACTGATCCAGTGACTTGATGGGAATGCCTCAAGCAGACAATGACAGAGTGTGACACTACCAGCCTTTTGGAAACTTCTCGGGCTCCAACTCTATACTGTAGCCATGCCATAGCTCTGGCACGATCAAAGTCTCTCAGCTTTCGTCTCAATGGCACATTGGTGCGATACTGGATTTTGCGCAAACGGCGGCTTACTTTGCCACCCAAGCGAGAACAGTTCGAGTTCGTATGTCCGTTTATGACATGCACTAGAAATTTTAACTGAGGAATGTCCGTGGTGTTGCACACAAGTCGATAAAAACCAGCATATTAGGCAAAAATTTCCCGAGGATTTCCGTGCTGCACGTGGTGGTTTTGCCCCTTTAGGAACCTTTGCAGTACGCATCGGTAACCCATTAACATTTCCAGAGCAAAACAAATTTGAAACATTCCTTGCTGTCTTTTTTTTCTGAATTTTAACAAATCAGCGCTGTCTGTCTATGTGGTCCTTATCTTATCTTGAAGTCTGTAGTATTGATAGTGCTTATAGCGTGTTTGTTGCAACATGCAACTAAATGACGGTTACAAAGTTACAAGAATCTATAAACCTTGCTGAGGACCTCTTGTGGAGTAGGCATAATTTGTTTATGGAGTGCATAGTCACGATGACTGGGGGATTACATTTTCAAGGTTTTTTTGGGACGACACTGTATCTAGGAATTTAGACTGGTGAAACAAAACAAGATTATGACATTTTGT
>NW_004797625.1:578448-579585 GCF_000002075.1 Aplysia californica | reverse complement strand
ATGTATGTGTTTGTGTGTATGTGTGTGTATGTGTATGTGTGTGTGTATGTGTATGTGTATGTATGTATATGTGTGTGTATGTGTGTGTATCTGTATGTGTATGTGTTTATGTATAATATAAATATGTCATCTATTTATCTTTTTGTATAGATATATATTATGCAGTTATAATGACTTTGTTTTATTTCACTAAGCAGTATTTCGCCTCTTTGGGACCTTTTGGTTAAACATACTTTTGGCTTTTTGGTGATATTTTCCCCCTTCTTCTGTTGTGGTACCAAAACTCTCAACATTTAATTTTTTGCTAGTCTGTGCGTCGGCGACCATACTAATGACACGATCCTGGTTTCTAGAACACATTGAAAGGGATCATCTACTGACAATGCTTAGTATAATGCAGCACTTTGTAAAAAGTGTTCTATAAAACTATAGAATCTTTCCAATTATAGCCCTACCCCTGCTCTGCTGGCAACCTGTATAAGGCAATCACCTGTACAAACGGCCACTAACCTTTGCCCTGGCATTTTTAAACATTATAGTGACAGCGTGTAAGACGTACTCCTGTCCAAGACTAACACTTTTTCTCCCCTCGAAAATTTGGATCGTTTTACACAATTTGAAGTGCAATTTATTTAGATTTGCTGACTTTCTCGTGGTAGCCACTGTTTAGATTTGCCGTTGCTGCTTAAGATTAGCTGCAGCAAATCAATAGAAGAGAATTTATTTGCTTGCGTATGAAGTAGTCGTAGAATATCATGTTGCAAAGACTATACAATCAGTCTGTGTTGGTTTTGTTTTGTAGGTCACAGAATGGACCCCCAAGAACGGATTTTTCTGGATGCTGTGGAAAAGGGAGACAAGCCTACGGTTATCCGTTGCCTCACTGGATCTGATCCTGTTAGCGTGAATTGCACAGACATGCTCGGGCGGTCTGCCATACAAATTGCAGTGGATAACGAGAACATTGAACTTGTGGAGTTATTACTTCGTCAAGAAGGCGTGAAAATAGGTGAGTGCTGTCATGTCGTTTTCCCCCAGGCAAAAAAGAGAACCTAAACTAGAGGGTGTACGTGTCTTTGTGTTTGAGTGTGTGTATGTGAGTGTGTGTGTGTGTGTGTGTGTGTGTGTGTGTGTGTG
>NW_004797625.1:576259-577334 GCF_000002075.1 Aplysia californica | reverse complement strand
AAAAAATAAATTAATAAAAAATAATAATTTAACAAATCCAGAAGTAATAGTACTAAAAGTTAGTTTTCATTCTACGAGTTCTCCCTTTAGCTCGCACAAGGAACCTCAATCTTCAAGCCCAGTTTGTAATCAACTATGCAATTAACGTCTGAGCAATGACAATGACAGAATGTACTCAAACTCAGAGGGTGGTAAAGCTGGACACTTAGAAAAATGTAATTGCCCTGGGCTGAGAGCGGGTTCTTTGGTGAACTTTTATTTTTAGAACGTGTTCTTAGCCATCAGATTAATCGATTTTAAACAAATTTGCTACTAGGAAAGAATGGGATCTCAAGCGAACCGGATTCTTACGCGGGGCGTTCTTAGGTGGAGGTCACTTTATTTTGATATTATTTTTTTACTGATAAAAGGCAAGTTAGGTTTCTGCACTCACTTAGGAAGGAAGGGGCGGGGGGGGTAATTTTCCTTAGAGGAAAAAATCATTTTAGAATGGTTATATTTTTAAAACTGAAAGTAATGTTTGACTTGTAATGGACGATTCTTTTGTAAGATGTAGAGTTAATTACTTACCAAAACAGTCATTCATAGGGGGTTCTCCTGGCCTAGAGGTTAATGTGTTGGCTTCGCATTCAATAGGTCCTCGGTTCGGATCCGGATAGCAACGAGAAGCAATTTTCTTCTCTAAAATTGTCTCCTTTCACCTCCTTTCCTGCTCTCTAGCAATGTTCTGTCGTCTGCTTTGCCTTCACTTTCAGCACCACCCCTCACCTCCTTTTCCCCTTCCTCTGGGCTCCTGACTCTTTCTGCAGCATTTTTGCTGCTACTGCCTGGCTCCTTCTTACTGCTGTATTTCAGCCACAGCCCTGATCTTATTGTAGGAAAGATCTACACCCAGCCATGGGCGAAAGATATCGGAGATCCCGTGTGCAAGTTGTGCACGTTAAAGATCCCTTGGTGGTCCAAAATCAATAAGAGTAGGTTTCGGCCGCCACCCAGGCAAAATTCAAAATTCCTTACCACTTTTATGTGTCCCGTGCCCTCATATAACATAAAGTAGTTGTTAGCACCGTAAAAC
>NW_004797625.1:572049-574659 GCF_000002075.1 Aplysia californica | reverse complement strand
GGGGAGTTATTTATCCCTCGTAAGCAATTTTTATTTTTCGTTGTAGTAATGCTTTCATCCAAGCTAGACATGTGCCTGTCAACTTATCTCAAACTGTACACACAAGAGACAATCAATGCGAGTAATGGGAAACAAATAAACAGAATAATAGGAAAGAGAGACAGAGAAAGAATTATTATTATTAAAGAAAAGTCGAGGCCAGACTCCATTGTGAGGCATCATACTGAAATCTCACGCTTGTCAAATTGAAGCTATCGAAGAAACCGGCATTTTCTCATCCTTGGGGTAATCTTTTTTTGTTGTTGAGATTTTCCCTTTTTGACTTAACACCTTCTATGTCCATTGAAAACACATTTACGTGTAGACTCAATTGAAAAATGTTGACCAAAGGCTCAGAAATTGTAAATTGTAAATGTACAGTCTTCAAGGACACTCAAGTTTGGAAGTCACCAAACTTTAGTGGTAATTTTCTCTCTAATTTTACCCCTGACGCCAGGCAAACCTTGGCCACTTAAATCGTAAATATCTCTTTTTCGCAAGATAAACGAGTACTTTAAAAAATCAAAAGCAAGGTAAATAAACAAGCTTGAAGCGAGCACCTATAATGCCACATGCCGAAAAATTGACGAGCAACTAATCCCACCCTGTTGGGGTAGCTGTACATTCAATAGTTCTTTATATTTTCTAGCTATTTAGAAAATCATAATACAATTTTCAAAATAACTTATTCAGCACCTTTAGCAGGGTAAAACTTTATCAAAAGCTAATTATGGAAAATAAACAGTAATCAGATTATTGCAGGATTGTCAGCTCAAACAGCAAGTCGTAAGTTGCAAGTCACAAGTCGCAAGTTGCAGTCCTGACATTTTCAAAAGTAGATACAAATCACAAAGAAACAAGCGATGCCAGGTTGTTGCAGCCAAAAGCTCTCTCCAACCAGGGTCATACAAAATGTCCATAAAAGGTCCAGGGGTGTGCTTAACTATAAGTATCTATAAGGTGGGACCTCCGAATTTAATGGCCATATCCGACAAATGCAGTTTTTGGGACACCTGAATAGACGTAAGGGTCTTGAACATCTAGCTCTCTCTGGTAAAATGGAAGGCAAACGAGACTGGGGTAGGCCCAAAGCAATCTACTTGGGGAACCTAAACAAATGGGTAACAGGGAAAGATCAGGGAAGCGTAGATTTTTTCGAGAGCATCCGAGCAAAAGAATGAATGGAGAACCATGATTGCCGATGTCTGTCGCAGATCTGGCACTGGATGATGATGATGATCCGATAAGATCGCGCTAAATTGGAAAATGCATGTAAAGTGCTTTTCCTAATGACACAACGTCAGAGCGAGCTCAGCCTCGAGCCCCCAAACCTGCAATCTTACGATTACGAGTCCGATCGCCTAATCAATAGAGCATTGAAACAAACGATGCAGATACCCCAGTAAACAGAGCCTTGCAAATAAACACGTTTTAAAATGCAACATTAACAAGTGCATTTGTTCGGTCACGATGACTGGTGCTAGTCATTTTTGTCTTATCTTTACGACTGAATTGTAAAGTTAAATACTAAAAGGAGGGCAAATGCGATGCCGTATAACAGTAATGAAACATATAGGAATTTCTTCAAGCTAAGTCTGAGCGTGACTTTTCACGGACTAATAAATCCAGAGGAATGGAAGGAAGAGGGAGGGGGGGGGGTGATGTTTCAATCCCGGTAAGTAATGTCTAATGTTCGTTGTCGTAATGCTTTCTTCCAAGCGAGATGGACTTGTGCATTGGCTTCAGAACCTGGGTTGAGAGTTTACTCTGCTTCCCCTTTACCTCATCACTTTATTAAACTTACAACAAACCCTAACAGAATAGTCTCAATTAAAACCAACGATCCATCATGTCTACAAGTCAAAAATGAATTTAGTCGCAATTGAAGATAGGTAGAATACAAAAGCGAAAATGAGTGAACTAGAGGTGACGTATATTCCAAAATTTCAATTGCTTACTTAATTACTTTTATCCGCCGCTTATACCCTTTTGGGTGTCGCGGGAAGAAAGAGACCTCTCTCTGCCACCAGCCGAGAGCTTGGGTCAGGGGGATGCCGAGAGTTGTTAATGTTTCCCTGACTCCATCTGTCCAGGTCTTTCTCGGTCGCCCTCTAACTTTGTTGCCATCGAATTTTTTAAAAATGTAGGCAGTGACGTTAATATTGAAAAAAAAAATTGTTTTCTTATATCTTTATGTAAATTGACCTGCTTGCAGGGGATGCCCTGCTTTACGCCATACGAGAGGGGGTGTACCGCATTGTGGAGATGTTGATAGAGCATCCTTCAATATCACGTGACATGCTGGGTGCTGATTGGTCCAAAAACCGCCTCGTGGGAGACGAAAGCTTTGACTACTCCCCTGATATATCACCTGGTGAGTGGCGTTTATTACTGAACTGTTTGTCTATTTGTTTATTTATTTTCACTGAGGCTTTGACTGCTATCTTTCATATCGCTTCGCAGCATCTTACTATTGCAATTGTTTTGATGATGATGATGATGATGATGATGATGATGATGATGATGATGATGATGTGATGATAATGATGATGAAGATGATGATGATGATGA
>NW_004797625.1:568653-569881 GCF_000002075.1 Aplysia californica | reverse complement strand
GGAGGGGGAGAGAGGGGAGACAGTGTTGAGTGTAAACAATGGATCAGCAATTTCCAATTCTGCGCGTCATCCCAATTCTCTCATACTGCAGTTGATGTGCACTCTGGCCCGGGTTGATTCTTTCAGTTCTTTTTAGTATTGCAATTAATTTATTAAACAAATCGATTTTGTAATTATTTATTTCATTAACTCAGTCGGTATCATGCCTGGCCACGGTGCAATGGTCCGGATTCGAATCCCAACGGGGGCTTAGCTGAACTTGGATTGTTTTGTCAGTTTTCCGGGCTCTCCACAAACTTATTCAATCGTTGTGGCGCGACGTTGTGGAATCAGGCGCTCGTCAATTTTTCTAGCCTATGGGATTATTTATATTATTTTAAAGCCTGTTCATCTGTCTTGCTTTTGGTAAATAAAAATATAAATCTATGTTGAACAGTTTATTTGCACTTGAAAGAGGTGAGGGTCACCTGGTTTCAGAGATAAAATTTACGAGAAAATGGCGGCCAAAGGTTAGTCATTTCCATAGCTTGAGAGTCCTTGGAAACTGAAAATTTACCGTCCTTGTGCCTTTAATCAATTTCTTTCTGTAAAACCCACACAGACATAGATTTTTTAATGGAGTGTGGAGCCAAAATAATAATAATAATAAAAAAAATTCCCAACGCCCAGAAAAACTCCAGTTTCTTTGATATTATAATTTTGGCGAGCGCCTGATTTCACAACGATGCCCCACGTATCAACGATTGGCATAGGCGATACATTCATTTAGTTACCAACTGTCTGTGGGGGGAATCCCTTCACCCACTTTATAGCAACATTTCAAGAACAACTAAAATTGCTTGTGACAGCCACGCAGCCACACCCACTCCGTTCACACATAGTATCATGATTACACCCTCACAAACTCACATCACCACGCTTTCCTTTTCCCTCTCCTCTCTCGTTCTCTCGCTGTCTGTCTGTCTGTCTGTCTGTCTGTCTGTCTGTCTGTCTGTCTGTCTGTCTGTCTGTCTGTCTGTCTGTCTCTCTCTTTCTCACACTCACTCTCTCTCTCTCTTCCACCCTCTTTCTCTCTGTCTCTTTTTCTCTGTCTGTCTGTGTCTCTGTTTCTGCCCTCCCTCTGTCTTTTTGTCTGTCTGTCTGTCTGTCTGTCTGTCTGTGTCTGTCTGTCTGTCTGTCTGTCTGTTTCTCTCTCTCTCTCTCTCTCTTTCTCTCTCTCTCTCTCTCT
>NW_004797625.1:565976-566955 GCF_000002075.1 Aplysia californica | reverse complement strand
ACTACTACTACTACTACTACTACTACTACTACTACTACTACTACTACTACTACCACCATCACTGCTACAATTACAGCCATGAAAAATACCAAAAGCATGTCACCCCCCCCCCATCCTGGCTCTTTTCACTCTCTCTTTTTCTTCTCTCAGTGATACTGGCCGCCCATTGTAACCAGTTTGAGATCCTCCAACTTCTTCTGGTGCACGGGGCGACCATCGACAGACCGCACCAGCTCTCGTGTTCTTGCAAGAGATGCCAGGCCAAAGTTCATGCTGACAGGTATGGATGTTTCCTGTTCCTAAGTTTGAGTGAACATTGTTGGGTAATGTCTGTCTATTTGTCTGTCTGTGTGTCTGTCTGTTTGTTCGTCGGTATGCCTGTTTGTTTGTCTGTCTGTTTGTCTTCCTTTTTGTCTGTTGGTCTGATAGTATGTATATTTGTCTCTCTCTTTGTCTGTTGGTTTCTTCGTATGTCTATTTGTCTATCTTTTTGTCTGTTTGTCTGTTGGTCTGTTCGTGTGTATTATCTGTCTGTCTGTTTGTGTTATGTTTGTATTTACTTTCCTTCTGTCTCTCTGCTTGTCTGTTTGTCTTTTTTCTGTCTATACTATATGTATTTATTGTTCGCTTATCTATTTTAAAACGTACGCAGAACGATTGAATTCTTATTTATTGACCTGTTCATTATGACTAATAGTGTAGGTTTCAAGCCCTCATTAATTTGGAAAATTTTAATTTAGGAAGTGGGGGGGTGCTTTGTCTCTGCCTGTCTTGGAAAACCTGGGTTAAGTTAGGTACATCGTCTATGCAGAAACGCTAAATTAATTCCTGCAAGGGAATCTAATTGCAGGCAGGATGAAAAACCTAACCTTTACACTATCGACACTGGTATCTATCTATCTATCTATCTATCTATCTATCTATCTATCTATCTATCTATCTATCTATCTATCTATCTATCTATCTATCTATCTATCTA
>NW_004797625.1:552822-563593 GCF_000002075.1 Aplysia californica | reverse complement strand
AACATCATCATCATCATCATCATCATCATCATCATCATCATCATCATCATATTTGTTTTGTTAGGGTTCACGGCTCTTGAAACACAATTAGGTTCTTATAAGTGCCGAAGATGTAAGGTGTTACAGAGACAAACAAACACGAAAGAGAAAGAGAATATCATTTTCAGACTTGGGTAGGATGTCATGAGTAAGTTGCGGTCAGGATATACATTTTTAAATGGTACTTAAAAATTTGGTTGCTAACTCAAAGGATTATCCAGGAGCAGCCATCATCATCATCATCATCATCATCATCATCATCATCATCATCATCATCATCAAGTCTCTAAATGGATCACCAGATACCAACTCTCCCAACGAAGTACTGTAACACAATGGGAAAAGGATTACATCAACAAAGAAGAAAGCTGAGCTTTTTGCCCAGCACTATTCAAAACTCCGATTGAAGCGCCTACTGTATGACGATGTGAACAGCGAAGATGAACAACAATCGTACCCAGACTTCATTATCAAAGAGCTGGAGAGTGCCATAACACAAATGAAGAGAAGAAGTGCTCCAGGACCTGATGATATACCACCATCTTTCCTAAAAGAGCTTGGCCCACTCGCATTGAAAGAATTGCTCAGCATATGTAATCTGTCGCTTAACCAAGCAGCGTGCCCACAAGACTGGCGTGACGCACTTATCATTCCTCTCTTGAAAGGTGGTAAGTCACTTAGTGAATATGACATCCTTTCGACCCATTAGTTTGACATCCTGTGTCGTGAAAGTTATAGAAAGGATGCACGCTGAAAGAATTTACTACCTGTCAGAGAAGAATGAATGGATTGCAGATATTCAGGCAGGCTTTCACCAAGGTCATAGCTGCACGGACCAGACCATCAGAATCTGTCAAGAAATTGAGGATAGTTTTCAACAAAAGCCAACATTCCATCGATCAGTCCTAGTCCTCCTGGACTACTCCAAGGCATATGATACGGTTTGGGGTGAAAGACTTTTACTGTCAATGTCTGACAAGGGAGTTCCGTTGCGTGCAATCAGATGGATCCATGGTTTCCTGAGAAATAGACAAACCCGTGTTCGCCTGAATGGAGAAATAAGCAAGAACCAGAATTTCAAGCAAGGGCTTCCCCAAGGAGCTGTACTTTCACCGCTGCTGTTTATATTCTTCATAAACAACCTGGCAGAATCCCTCCCAAACCCTGACTCACAACAACTAACGTCCGCCAAGCTGATCTACTCAATGTTCGCTGATGACTGCACAATACTGGCCTGTCACGCAAAGAGAGAAAAGGCAAATGAAGCGACACAGTTGATTGTGGATATGGTTGTGAAATGGAGCAATGAATAGAAGCTTACCTTGAATGCAACCAAGAGTGATGTGTGCTTCTTCTCAACATGGATGAAGGATAATTCAGATCGAAGGGAAAAAGATACCATTCAACCCCACTCCACGTCTGCTGGGTGTCTACCTGGATAGACAGCTAACCTTCAACAAGCACATTGAGGAGGTGTCCAAAAGTGCAACCTCTAAAATGAAAGTTATCGATGCTGTCAGCTACTCAAAATGGGGCTGGGATAAGGAGTCCCTCAAGAAAGTATATCAGATGTTTGTGAAAAGCAAGTTGGATTATACTGCCCCAGCGTGGCAGCCTTGGCTGAGTGAGACTAGTGCAAAGGCCCTGGACAGAATACAAAACAAAGCCCTCCGACTTGTATCAGGTCAGCTGAAAACAACACCAACAGAAGCGCTGCGCTATGAGAGACCAGAACTGAACACTACACCACCTATACAAAAAGAACATGCCTCAAGTCTGTAGAGATGGCTAAGAGATTACCAGACAACCATCCTAGAAAGAAATCCCTTGGTCAAGCAGTCAAGCCTAAAAACCGCAGGAAAAGTTGGTTTCGGATGGGCACCGATCTAGCAGACGACCTCCCCCCTGAAGCAGAGAATCGATGGCCGATCAATCTGGTGAGAGCTTGTCCATGGGAGACCCATGGCGAAATCGAAATTCGGACAGAACTGAGAGGAGTAAAAGGAAAAGGTGATGATCCTGTAAAGGCACGTGAAGCAGCTGAGGATGTGATCAAAGAGGTTGGTGCGGATGTGACAATTTTCACCGATAGATCGGCTGTCGCAGGATACCGCGAAGGTGGAGCAACAGCAGTGGTGATAATGAAAGATGAACAACTACGAACAGAAATGATTAAAACTAAAGGTGCATTCCTTACATCATCTTATGACGAGGAATGCCAGGCGATGATGTCTGCTGCCCAATGGATTGCTGACAATTGCCACAGTAGGACCAATGTGCTGATCTTGACTGACAGTCAGTCCCTCTTCAAGGGGCTGCTGGGCAACAGCTCGGACATGAATGATTTGCGCCGCAAGTTCAGTGAAGCCAGAGCCACAATAACAATCCAGTGGATTCCAAGCCATGTTGGAACAGAAGGAAATGAGGCAGCAGACCAAGTTGCTAATGAAGCCAGAGAGATCGAAGGAGACGGCATACAGAAGAATCTTTCCAATGATCAAGAGGGAAATCAGAGACCCACCATGTAGAACTAAGTACCAGCACCTGGAAGATGTGTATTCTGGGTACTCCTATTAGCGGGGGAAAAAATCTATCACGTGTCGCTGGGACCAGGTTGAGCTAGCGAGACTGCGGTCGGACCATCATTGGAGTTTAAGATGGTATAAAAACTTTATAAATGAAGAGCTCAGCCCAGGTTGCCGAAGATGCGGCCATAAAAAGGAAGATATCAAACATTTGTTTGAATGTCCAGGAACAATGGCAATTCGAATGGAGTTATTTGGACGAGTGGAGGTGCCGCTAAGCATATTGACAATGGAGCCGAAAAGAGCCTCGCTCTCGCTCGAAGATATCTTCGTGAAGTCCATCAGGCCCATTAGGGAAACAAAAAAATCATCATCATCATCATAATCATCATCATCCTCATCATCATCATCATCGTCATCATCATCATCACTACATCCACCATTCATTCAGAACGCAAAGAATATCAAGAGCCACGGAGCCACTTACTTTTACACTACCGAACTACCTCCTAGTGCGGAAAGGGGTATGTGTGGGAGGGGAAGGGTATGTGTGAGGGTGTGGGGGTTGTACATCACATTTATCAAACCCGTTAACCCACCAAGAAGTTAGCCCTGCTGTAAATGAAAGCGTTCGTGATCAAAGAGCTTTAATTTCATCAGCGGGGAATCCTATTACGAGTCAACTGAGCCGATTACGGAATCAATATTTGACACAGTGTTCGTTCAGGTGTCAGGGAAACGATCAGCGCAAAAAGATGCGGCGTTTTGTTACGTTGCGAATATCCGGAAAAGTGGTTTGATTTAAGGTGGGTGCACACCTATTTGTCTGGTCGGATCTGCATGATCGGATCGATTCGGAACATCTGAGTTACCAGAGTGCACTGTATCAATTAGAATGAGCTAAATTAATTCTGGTCTCTCTTGTGAAAATGTGTTCCACTGTGTGATCAGTTATTAGTCAATTGATTGAGGTATTTTTTCATGATCATCATAGTATTATTGCCCTCCATCGACATAAGTTAGACAATTTAGGAGGCGGGCTGAGAGGGAAACAGCATCCCAGCAGAAAGACCGAGATACTCAATGAGAAACTTCTCCCCTCTCGGGAATCGAACACGTGCGACAGCAAAGCACCTTGCCGCTACCCCACAGACACCGGTCAAGACGGTTTGTTTCCACCTTGACTGTCGTCTGAGGTTTGGGAGGACACAATGGAGCAAAAAAGACAGAGAAACATGGGAAAAAATCTGCCCCATTGCGGAATCGATCTCTTTTCTTTGGCGTTCAAGATAAATATCTTATCTACTATACCACGAGAAAATGCATTGATTATTTTTCTATCACTTCATCTTGAAAGGGATGCTGATTCTATGTCCTGATGAATCTAACAAATACATCGTTATAATAATTGAACTACTAAATTATGAATATCTCAAACTCTCTCGTGCCAAAATGTGAATGGAGTTATTTTCCGCAACTGCCACATGTGGGAGGACACGTACAGAAATCGACCGATTTCCCCAAAATGCACGAACTTGTTTTTTTCGAGCTAGGTCAGATGAAATCAAATGAGCACCAGTATGTTGATAGCTGCGGAGTACAGACTCTGCTGAATCGGACGAGAGTGGGTCTATATTAGACTAAATCAAAGTGATCCAACGGGGGCATTGGGGCTTTGTGTCAAAAATACAGAACGAAAAAAAAACAACGAAGCAAAAGACAAAATCGGAAAAAAAGAACATTGAAAGGAACGTAGATTGTGTTTGTCCAAAGAGAAATAATTAGATCTGGATATGAAAGAAAGTGAGAAAATAGCCATTGTGAATGTGTTTATGTGTGTTTGTGTGTGTGTGTCTGTCTGTAAGTGTGTGTGTCTGTCTGTCTGTCTTTAAGTGTGTGTGTGTGTGTGTGTGTGTGTGTGTGTGTGTGTGTGTGTGTGTGTGTGTGTGTGTGTGTGTGTGCGTATGTGTGTGTGTGTGTGTTTTAGTGTGCACACACACATACATAATGTGTTTATGTTTGGAGGGGGAGGGGGAACTGGATTTGCTGTTTTCAGGTCAATCAGAGACTCAGCTAGCATGACGAAAGTGACTAAATAAATACAGAGAAGGAACAGAAGAATCAGAGAAGCATATAATAAGCAAAAATGTTGTCAGTAATCCTGGGTTTGCGTTTCTTTTACTCTTATTATGAGTAAGTTCTTTTCACCCTCATTATTATTTCACCCATCTTCATTAACGTCACCCGTAGCTTTATAAACATATCGTTTCACCATTTGTTTGGCTTTGAAGATTATAAAAAGGAGACGATTACTTTATTTATATCTCTATAATGGCTTCAAAATTCTGAATTTGGGATGGTAACCAAGTCGGTAATTGATCAAACAAAAATAAGTCTTACATATTTCAGATGTTCTCAATACTTGCCAATAACGACTTAGTTTTGCAAAATTTGTCCAATGACAAGATATATTCAGATTTGTCTGAATCAATGCCAGTTTGACTGCTTCGGGTTCAATTTTCACAAAATATAGCCAGTCTTTTTGAGAGTGAAAACTGAATCCGATTCTAAGTAGTATCTAGTAGAGCGATTTTGAGGAAACGAAACTTCATTGACACTTCGGGGAGTGAATTCACTATTCATCACTATGCGTGCTTTTCAAATACTGTGCGCGAATGTTTTTTCTTTCTTTTTTTGAATACCTAAGTTCATCAGCAACATTCGCTGCTCAGTATTTACTTTACAAACCGCTATTCATCCACTACTAATCTCCCAAGCCTGTGTTTTTCAGGTGTGTGTGTGTGTGTGTGTGTGTGTGTGTGTGTGTGTGTGTGTGTGTGTGTGTGTGTGTGTGTGTGTGTGTGTGTGTGTGTGTGTCCACTTCTCCCACTGCCTCATCTCATTTTTAAAAATTATTAAAGTCCCTTCTATTTCCCCACCACACCCACACACCCAATGTGCTAACTGTTTCTGCGAGCGTGGCGACTGGTATCAATTTCTTTTCTTTTTTTTTTTTTGGTTGGGGGGGGGGGGTGGGTTGTATGTTTTTCCAAAACATGATTGTACGCCCTTATAAAGATATAACCCTGCATTGCATTAAAAGGCACTATACGACCATGTTACATCACTATTCGTAGTGCTTTGAACTTCGAATAAGGAAATGGGAAATTTTGGCGGTTAATTTCTTGCGGCACCATCCTCTGCGTAGAGCCGTGGGCTCTTGACCTATTCTTGATGTGACAAGTGAATGTTGAAGTGTAGCGGATGCTTCTTAGACCCACGCTTTGTAACTCTTATGGGATACATTTGTCAGTTTCGAAATCATCAAGTACAAAGTGTTGCTTTATTAACTTAAATGATTTTAGATATAATATGCGTGACGACGCGGTGGAATCAGGTGCTTGTCAATATCTTGGCATATCATGAAGTTATTACCATAATCCTAAAGCCTGTTATTTGTTTAGTTTTCGAAGAAAAAAATAGTCATCTTTCTTGCATATAAGTTGAGATATTTGGGATTGAAGGCACCATAATAGTTCAAAGCAAAACTTGTCAAGAAAATGGCCTCCGAAGTTAGGCTAAAGTGAATTCCAAACCTTTAGAGTACTTGAAAACTGCAAATATACTTTTTGCGGCTCTAATTAACTTTTTTCCAGAAAATTTCACACTGGAATGTCTTTTATATGGACACAGAAGGTTTTGAGGAAAAAAAACCCAAACAAACAAACAAACAAACAACCCCAACAAAACAACAAAAACAAAACAAAAATAAAGCAACGAAAGAAAACCTCCAACAAAAAGCAGAAATTCGATAAAAAATTTGAGAACAGACGGGAAATTGCTGATTTCTTCGATTTGATTGATTTTGACCATGATGACTCAAATACTCTGTAATTCATTACAAGTGGAAGCAAATAACAGAAGAATCTAATATCCGTGTGTGTATGAGTTTGTGTTTGTGTGTTCCATTCCATACCATTTTCCTGTAGTCCGTCCTTATGATTGTAGACGCGTTCACTAGCCAGATTTCTCCTCAACCACTTGTTTGAATTGAACCAGATTTTGACTGATTCTTACGAAATGTTTGCCCATGGCATTATGAAAACATTTCTGAGATGGCTGATTGACACCTGCTGACCAGATAATTACTCTTTCTCATTTATACTGCATTGCTGATGTTATCACAACCATATCTCAAACATGAACAAATGTGGTCATTCAGGGTTGTACGGAATAAGGAAACACTATTTCAGCGATGAGTAATCATTATTTTTTTTTGAGTCTCGATTCGAGTAGCTGTGTTCAACAGTGCCGTTTATGATGTGCCAGATGGTAGTGCAGTCTAGTGTAGGATCACTCAAGACCGGAGGCTGTTCATTAAGCATAATATTAAGCCCCTTATTTCGTTGGACGTTATTGCTGACTCTTTTAAGCCCCCCCCCCCTCCTACCCCAAGCCACCATTTTATTGAACGATGCAAGTTGTTAAAATACGTGTATATTTTGACATCGTCCGAATAGGTTGGGCTCAGTAAGGTGCCTAAAATGCTGAAGTGCATGTTATAATTTGTCCAAAGATTTTAGTGGGCGGTTGGTGGGTGCTCTGGTGTTGTTTGCTTCTTTCCTATCAAGCATCTATTGTCCTAATCTCTCCTCCTTCTTTTTGTGTTTGTTACTCTCTTGCAACATCTCTGATCCTCGGAACTCATAATTTGACCTTACTGTGTTGCAAGAGCCGTAAAACACTTACTAAAATTAAGCTAAAAGATTTTTAAACGGACTGTATATTATCATACAGGTGCAAACGACCATGTGCACACTGGTCTCACCAACAAGGTGGACTCACACAGTGACTGAGCAGTACAGAAAAATAAGTGCAGCGTTGAGAGACGTAGAAATCTGCTCAGTGCCTGGTTTTGAGAAATTTGACGTAAAATTGAGTCACGGGTCAAACATTTTAAATACCATTCTTGGAATATCTTGATAACGACTCTGAATAATCTTACGATTTTGATAGAGCTGATAGAACATTTGCTTTCTGACCTCATGGTCTTATAGAGGAACTCAAAACGGTCAAGAATGGCAGATAGAACTTTGTAATTTTGAAGCTGCGAAATGGAAAAAAGAGGAACTAACACATAACTCTATGAACGTACGCAGAAGCACGAAAACAAAGGAAAAAAGAGAGCAGAGAAAAATGGAAATGATACATCAGGGAGTGATCGTTTCATTCGTGAGTGTGTGTGTGTGTGTGTGTGTGTGTGTGTGTGTGTGTTTGAGAGAGAGAAAGAGAGAGAGAAAGAGAGAGAGAGTGACAGATAGACAGAGAGAGAGACGGAGAGAGAGAAAGAGAGAGAGAAAGACAGACAGACAGACAGACAGACAGACAGACAGACAGACAGACAGACAGACAGAGACAGTTTGAAATCATATTATAAAGTCTGAAGCACGTCGTATTATAAAGTCTGAAGCACGTAGCAGTTATCGATAGCGAGGTTGGGAGTCAAGTTACAAACACGAAGCAACCTTAGAGCCCTTCGTTCTAGTTAGCACGGGCTATGATTTAAAAGAAATATCTCGCGACGTTAATCGAAATCGGAAATCAAACATCCATCCACAAGATAAATAGTGATGACGTCAAAGAAAAAAAAAGATGGGGTGTCTGCTCACAAGAAACGAAAACATCCTTCTTCAGAGACTCAAAAAAGGGACCCCGGCTTGTCATGATAGTGAAGGAATGGCGCTCTTCTCATTCCCAGCTCAATCATAATTATTCGTTTGATGTTGACTGTCTAAACAGAGGGGGGAAAAGTTCGACAAATGGATTGAAGACAGGGGTTTGGGTCAGCTACAACCCCACTTGTTGGTCAAAATTAGTCTATTAGTTGTCTGAAATGGTACAACCAGTAGCATTTTATTCTTTTGAATGAATGCTGTATGTAACGAGAAAAATCTATGGTTTAAAAAAAATGAAAGTGTCTTACTGGGAGAATCTTAAAGACTACTGGAAGAATGGGGTTCTCCCTCGGCTGGAGAGGGAGAGAGGGAGAGAGAGAAAGAGAGAGAGAGAGAGAGAGAGAGAGAGAGAGAGAGAGAGAAAGAGAGAGCAAGAGAGAGAGGGGGGAGAGAAAGAGAGAGCGAGACAGACAGACAGACAGACAGACAGACAGACAGACAGACAGACAGACAGACAGACAGGGAAAAAAGACGGAGAGAGAAAGAGACAGGCTGACACACGGACAGAGATACACGGAGAGCGACTGGAAACGGGGCGGAAGAGAGAGGCAGAAAATGTGAGGGAGGGGATCGACTGAGAGAAAAGGGGAAAAAGAAAGGGAGCGAGACATTTGGGGAAGAAAATAGGAGGGAAGACCAGGGACTAGAAGAGATGAAAGAAGATAGATAGATAGATATATAGATAGATAGATAGATAGATGGATGGATAGATAGATAGATAGATAGATAGATAGATAGATAGATAGATAGATAGATAGATAGATAGATAGATAGATAGATAGATAGATAGATATGCTTCCAGGGAAGCTGAGAATGTTTCGGAGTGCTCTATTGTCTGCTGGGGTAATAATATAGTGGAAAGCGCATAGAGCCTGCTGTTGAGCGAGGATATGCTGTATACAAATGCTATTTATTATTATTATAATTAGATGGATAGATAGATAGATAGATTTAGAGAGAGAGAGAGAGAGAGAGAGAGAGAGAGAGAGAGAGAGAGAGAGAGAGTTTGGCTCAATACCTTTCGTGTCAATATAAAAACACATGTTCATGTGAATCTTTACTGAAAAACGTTGATTAAACCCACAAAATACGAAATTTCATCGTTTTCACGGACTCGCAAGCTATTGAAATTATCAAACTTTGGCGCCCATTTCTCGCTTATTTACCTCATCTCCTTTAATCGAAAAGATCTCAATTCTGTTTAAGACCGATACGTTTCTTTTTTTTAGGGAAACCAAGGCAAACAAGCAAGCTTGCAGTTAATACCAATAACTTCACACGCACAAACATTGACAAGCACCTGATTCCACCACGTGGTGAATGTACATGTATTTTTATTTTCTTCCCTTTAGTTCGTGGCCCACCCCCACTGCCAGCAGCTCCTCACCTCTGTCTGGTATGAAGGTCTGCCGGGATGGAGAAAGAGGAACGGCATCATGAAATTTCTCACCTGCATAGGTCTGATCCTGATCTTGCCCTTTATGTCCCTCTATTACCTCATCTTTCCGAGGTCCAAGATAGGGCAGTTATTGAGGTCACCTTTCATGAAGTTTTTATACCATAGGTAAGATTGGCTTGTGGATCTGTTTCCTTGTTTGTTTGTTTGTTTGTTTTGTTTGTTTATTTTTGTGTCCGTGTATGTTTTTGTGTGTCCGTGTATTTTGTGTGATTTTGTGATTGTGTGTGTGTGTGTGTGTGTGTGTGTGTGTGTGTGTGTGTGTGTGTGTGTGAGTGTGTGTGTGTGTGTGTGTGTGTGTGTGTGTGTGTGAGTGTGTGTGTGTCTGTGTGTGTGTGTGTGAGTGTGTGTGTGTGTGTGTGTGTGTGTGTGTGAGAGAGAGAGAGAGAGAGAGAGAGAGAGAGAGAGAGAGAGGGGGGACAGAGAGACAGAGAGAGAAGAAAAGAAAGAGAGAGGGGATAGACAGACAGACAGTCAGTCAGGTAGATAGATAATAGATAGATAGATAGATAGATAGATAGATAGATAGATAGATAGATAGATAGATAGATAAATAGATAGATATAGAGAAAGGGCATTAACGTGTGAGAGGGAGAGAAATGGCTTCAAATTAATTGTAAATGAGATAGAGGAACAAGAAATACAAAAAACAAAAGAAAGAAATAGACAGAAAGAAAGAACAAAAGAACGAGGCAGGAGATATAAAAAAGGAATGTGAAGGCCAGGATTTCCGGGTGCAAATTCCCAAGCAATGAGTAAACGTGAAGAGAGCGCATGGCTTGGAGCAGTTAGACTGTGGCAAGTAGGTAATAAGTGTTTGGGTAAAGTACAATGGGACGCAGCTGATGGTCCATGTATCACGCCGAGAGATCGCGTCAGGTCAGCTCAGCTTGTAAAGCAGAATGCGGCGAGCTCATTTGTTTGTGGCTAAGAAGTTATTTTGTGAGTGTTTGTTTACTTTGTCGTGGCTTTAAAGCTTGTGTGTGTGAGTGTGGATGTGAATGTATGTGTGTGTG
>NW_004797625.1:549203-551122 GCF_000002075.1 Aplysia californica | reverse complement strand
TGATGATGATGATGATGATGATGATGATGATGATGATGATGATGATGATGATGGTGGTGGTGATGATGATGATTGAGAACTATGGACTACAGCTTTCTACTTTATTATCTCAAACCATATTTTCCTCAGGTTTTGTATGGGCAGAATGCAAACAACTGTGGGACGAGGGCCTGAAAGCGTACATCCGACAGTGGTGGAATTGGCTGGACTTCCTAATGCTCTCTCTCTACTTGGCTACCTTTTCCCTGAGAGTTGTTGCCTACTTCCAGGTATGTGAAGTACGTGAACATTCCAGATAGAGATTACCATCAACCATCTTTTTTGTTTCCATTGTTGTACTTGTCGACCTTTTATACAAAATACTTATAAGCAGACAGACTCTGGGATGGATCTTGAAGAGGGGGGGGGGGCAGAGGTGGGCATGTTCAGACTGTAGTGACCCCAACACTGTGGACAAGATGTGGTATTATCGAAATACTAAGATATTATCATAATAGAAGAGAGAGAGAGAGATATTTAAAATATGCCGGTCGTTGTCTGTTGGAAGTAATTGGCAATCCGGGTTTTCCAGTTTCTGTTACTCACAAGATTAATAACAAGTACATTATAGTAATGTGCGATTACGCCCATGGTCTCTCAATTTTTCTCTTTGTCTTTCCCACCTTCCCCTCTCTAGTTTTAGTCAGAGTTTTACAGCACTTGCAACACAATAAGGTCATATAAGTGCCGAAGATTAGAGATGTTATCAGAGAGTAATAAACACTAAAAAGAAGGAGAGGAGATAGAGACGATAGATTTGTTATAGGAAAGATGGGCCATATGGGCGCGTGGGACACATTAAACATTTTCAGTTGGTAGAACATTAAAAATTTTGCCAAGGTGGCGGTTGAAGCTTACTCTTATCGATTTTGGACCACCAAGGGATCTTTAACGTGCGCAACTTGCAAACGGGAATCTGGGATTTTTCGCCTTTGTCCGAGAGGGCTATGTGTAGATCTTTCCTACCATAAGATAAGGGGTGTGGCTAAAAGACGGCAGTAAGAAGGAGCCAGGGAGTAGCCGAAGAAAGGCGGTAGAAAGAGTCAGGAGCCTAGAAGAGAGGGCAAAGTAGGTGAGCGGTTGGGGGCAGAAAGTGGAAGCGAAACCAGACGGCAGAACATTGTTAGAGAGCCAGAAAGGAGGTGAAAGGAGACAATTTTAGAGAACAAAAATTTCCGTCGCTATCCGGATTCGAACCCGGGACGTACTGAGTGAGAGGCGAACACCTTAACCTCTAGGCCACGAGAACCCCCATTTTTTTGTTTAGTCTACGTCATTTATTAGTTTTTATTTTGAATATAATTGTTCTCTTGTATTATTTTCATATGCACAAAAGTGAACACACATGCACGCAAGCATACATGCACACGCACACACACATGCACACGCACACACACACACGCACACACACACGCACACACACAAACACACACACACAAACCAACACGATATAACATTGTCTTTAGTAGTTATTTTTGTTGTTGATATCCTTCCTGGTATTCTCTTTACAACAACACATGCACACACCCATAGACACATTCATGCACACAAATACACACACATACGCAAACATACACACACATACACACATACCAACATACCCATACACAGACATACCCACCCACCTCTCCACCTACACACATACACACATACACACCCACATACACACATACACACACAGGCATACACACACACGGCCTCTCTCTCCCTCTCTTCTCTCTCACACTCTACCCTCTCTATTGCTAACCTATTTGTCATCCATATAATAATTATGCTTCAACCTTTGAGATACTCGGATCGTAACTGATAATAATAATAATAATAATAGATAGCATTTGTATAGCGCATATCCCCGCTCAACAGCAGGCTCTATGCGCTTT
>NW_004797625.1:547972-548986 GCF_000002075.1 Aplysia californica | reverse complement strand
AATTCGTGTAAAGTGCCTTTCCCAAGGACACAACGTCGGGCCCTTGACGGGATTCGAACCCACGACCTTACGGTTGCGAGTCCGAGAGCCTAATACGAACTCAGCCTGACTTTAAGACATCACTTTTACAAAGACCCTTTCAACCAACCATTAATGGGAGTGGCGAGACAAAAAGTTCGTAAATAGAATAAAATCGAATTTACCCACTTCCCTCTTAAGCTCCACTTTCCTTGTCCAGCATTCCTGATGATATCAATTTCTGGAAACTAACTTTACTCTGGGGCTGTGTCGTGATTCGCCGGCTGATTAGAAGCCAAGAATAGAACGAAGTTGCTACGGAGCGAGGAAGTGGTCGGATAAAAAGAATGGGAAAGATGGAAATTACTCTTTTCATCCTATTATTGTTCACTTAACGGGAGATATTCTTTCGTTACTTGAGCTGTCTATTCGGGTGCCGACTCTGTGCTTGAGAAATAGAAACTAGGTGTGTACGTTGTAGACGTGGTTTGACCCCCGCACCGGAAATGAAAATGTTGCAATGGGTCAAGAACCGAAGCTGGAGACAAAAGGAAGGTGAAAATGGTGAGAGCAAAACTGTCGTAGTGGTACGTGGGAGGGGCAGTGATGTTGTAATAATGGTGAAGGTAGTGGTGATAGTGATGTTATATGAACAACAACAACAACAACAACAACAACATAACAACGCACGGCAATAACAAAAAACAAGAACAATAACAACAGCAACAACAACAACAACACTAGGGGCTATAACAAGAGCAAAAACATTGGGACATTAGATCATTAGACTGTTTGAGCAGACACCGTGACCAAGGTCCGAAACCTCTTGAAAAGCCCCTTTTTTTCTTCATCATGACATTCTGCTCAGCACACGGCAGTTTTCCAGGGAAAACAACAAAAGGAGACGTTACCTCAGGGAGATGTGGACCCTAGCGAGAAGCACTCATCTCAGACTTGCAGATTAGCGCAACAAACTAAAAACAATTAATAATAATA
>NW_004797625.1:539425-544357 GCF_000002075.1 Aplysia californica | reverse complement strand
ATATATATTCACAGAGACAAAAGAAACGCAAAAACAGATGCAGGAATAAAACACACTACTCTCACCAGGGGTGGTCATGCGCAAATGAAATTTTAATTCGTCCAATTTACACAGCCACGAGAGTATCAATAGGTAGGTGTTTTAGTGCAATGTTGGCCTCAGTATGTTATTTCTGTGATCTTGACATTGGGTCGGAAAATCAGTAATATGTGTGACCCTGTTGCCTGCAATAACTGCTCTTCATCTTCGACCCATAGAGTACACGAGAGCTGTATTTTTCGACCTGAAATCCGTAACCACACCTTTGGCTTAAGCCAAATCAGCTGCCTTTGGATAGCGTACCAAACGTGCGCGATGGGATCTAAGTCAGGTGAACGATCCGGATGAGGCAAATACTGATGTTGATCTGCCCCTGGGACTGTTGTGTTACACAGGAAGTATGAGATCTGGCGTAGTCTTGCTCGAAAAAGCAAGTTGGATGCCTCTGGAAAAAAAATGGTACCGCATGAGGCTGAAGAACTTGATCATTGCAGCCCTGAATTGCGATTACATTTATTTGTCCATGACCACTTTCTGGAAGAACGCTGGTTTAGTTCTTTGATTTAAAGCGGTGACTCCCCAAATCATGATGCTTGCCCCTCCCCTAGGGTTGCTCTCCAAGACACTGGCGTCAGCGTAGTACGTCAGGTCTGTGCATTTCACACTGATGCAACCATCTGCCGGATCAACGCTGAATCTTCTCTTATCGCTGAAGAATGCCCTTCTC
The DNA here is from genome assembly GCF_000002075.1 of Aplysia californica. Lineage (NCBI taxonomy): Eukaryota > Metazoa > Mollusca > Gastropoda > Aplysiida > Aplysiidae > Aplysia > Aplysia californica. The sequence goes on along the minus strand of NW_004797625.1, from coordinate 543,591 downwards.
TGATGTCTATTCCTCTAGTTTATGTTTTGTTTTTGTTTTAGTAGGGGTTTTAGTGGCGCTCGCAACTGCATACGGTCATATGAGCGCCGAGGAGTGGAACTCAACAGAGAAGTCCTTACAGGTAATCAGACTTACTCTGCTCACCTGTCTAGTTTCAACAGCGCAAGGTCTGCTTCGACTATCGAGGCACCCCGGAAATAGTGGGTCACAAGAGTGTGACAAACATACAAAAGAAGAAGAAGAAAATGACGATAGTAAGGATTAGTAATTTTTTTTTAAAGCAGCAGTTCCCTGTTGCAGTTCAGGCACAGTTATGAGCATGCCATTGATGAACCAGCTCATTTACAATTCTACTGTGCATAAGAACATGTTGATGTCCCCCCTTTAGGAATGGCCTAAAGACATTTCAGTCAGCTCTAGTTTATGTGAGCCTGTGACCACAGAAGCCGGCCCCGTCGTTGCTGAGAGGTCAGAACTAGCCTGCGACATGGTCGTCTCCGCCGTACGGCCATGGTACTCAGGGCTCGTCCCGTTTCTCCAATGGTGTTCCTGGCGCAGTATGTATTCGGAGACGTCTTCGACCGAGATAGACCAATCAAAATGCTTTGTGCCTCTAGACCAAGTCAAAATATCATCAGGAGGAACAGTGGGGCATGCCCTTCTGTTTTAACCCTTGATTTGATATTTTGCAGTTAGGTTTGAAATTTTCTTGAAAGTAATTGATTTGCGACAGTTTTGGTGGCTATATGTGTGATCTGCAGCAAACGATACGCAGTTTGACCTCCCAAAGCAGTGCATATGTGTGCGGGAGTTCGTCTCCAAATAGTTCCTGGGTGCTCGCCGGAGACGTCTCCGAATATCTTCTGTCGTTCCTGCTGGTCTCGGTGGTTGTCAGGAACGGATTCATCCGGTATTGGTCCACCATGGTACGATACCAGGCGATCCTGAGCTGCAGTTGTCGCTCTTGGTCTTCCGACTCGGGGGAGATCACTGACCGGGTTGGTGGCTCGAAACTGGTTCAGTAGTCTGTAGATGGTGGAGACACGCACGCCTATTATAATAGTTGCGACATGTTGAGCAGACTCACCAGCCTGTAGTCGTCCAATAGCTCCCCCCCCCCCCAAGTTTTCTGATGTAAGTCTGGGCTCCTTGACACTGTTTTAATTCCCAACGGAATCCCATTTCGAGGTTTCAGAACTATAGGCCAGGCCTACGTGACATCATGAACCCAAACTCACTACCTGAATGATGTGAAATGTGAGTACCCCTGAGCTGCGATAGTTGTTTAGTAGTTTATTGCATAAGCGATAGATCCGGGCAGCATTGCATTGTTCAACTGAGGCCAATCCAGTCGGCTCAGACCATGATTCAATGGAACATGTAAGCAGTACTCACTCGTGGAAACTTTGACTAGCACTTTAACTTTAACGACGATGACCTTTTTGCGTTTTTTTTGCCTAGTACATGTATAAGTATATACTATTGTGAGGCATGAGCTGGAATCAGGCGATCGTCAAAATAATGAAATGGAGGATACCGGCACTTTTCACCCGATGTAAGCAATTCTGCAGAATTTTTGTTTCTTGACTCAACACCTTTGATGTACATTCAAAAACATATTCTGCGTAGAATTTACTGAAAAGCGTTGATTGAAGGAACGGCAATTGTGCATTTTCAGTTTCCAAGGACTCTCAAGCTATGGAGGTCACCAAACTTATGGTGGCCATTTTTTCTCCATATTTTACCTCCTTCAAATATACCAAACATCTTGACTTTTAGTTAAGAAGGATTGGTATTTTTTTCATTGAATGATAGACACAAGCTTAAAATCTGATACCAATGACTTCAGATGCACAGAAGTAATCTGTCTATCTTTCTTTCTCTCGCTTCCCCCCCCCCCTCTCTCTCTCTCTCTCTCTCTCTCTCTCTCTCTCTCTCTCTCTCTCTCTCTCTCTCGTCTTGTCTCTCTCTTTCTCTATGTATTTCTCTCTCTCTATCTCTCTCTCTTTCTTTCTCTCTATCTACCCCTCTTGCTCTCTATCTATCTATCTATCTATCTATCTATCTATCTATCTATCTATCTATCTATCTATCTATCTATCTATCTATCTATCTATCTATCTATCTATCTATCTATCTATCTATCTATCAGCAGCCGTCAGTTTCGCGTTCCCTGTTCTCTACTCCCCAGATTGAGTCGGGGAAGTACGGCCAGCGAGAGATGAAAAGAAAAGATTGGCCACAGAACGACCCAACACTCATCTCAGAGGGCCTTTTTGCTATAGCAAATGTCTTCAGTTTTGCAAGAATCATCTATTTATTCCAGGTACGTGGTACAATCATGGCTGTTTCAAAAAAATAAACAAGGGTTATTAGGAAGTTTCTCTTCATTAATATGTTGTTGTTGCTGTTGTTATTGTTGTTGTTTTGGTATTTGTATTGTTGTTGTTGTTGTTCTTCTTCTTGTTCTTGTTCTTGTTCTTGTTCTTCTTCTTGTTCTTCTTCTTGTTCTTGTTCTTCTTCTTCTTTGGCGACAAGAAAAACTCTCCTTGTCTTTTAATGAAACTGAGGGTCCAAAAACTTTATCTTCGATTCTATCGAAACAGCATTTTTCGGGATAGCCCCCTCCGACTTAAAAGCGACCAACTGTCATCAACATGTCTTTTAAACCCACAGCGAAGACAACTGCCCAGTCCAGTCAACTGACCTCGAGGCCACGTCTAGGATACATGGGTTTTTATCATAATGTGTTTGTGGACATTAAAAACAATAAAAGGTGGTCTTGGCTCTTTCTCAATATTACGAAGTCCCATCTTAATAAATTATGGTAACATATAGTAAATGTGCGATTTGGATGGTCTGTCCGACTTTTCTTTTTCAACATTAAAGTGAATTGTTTACCTATAGTCACGCATCCACCCGAAAGCTCACATGACGTATCAATAATTCTTTTGTCCAGCTTCGTATTTCAAATTTACGCCATAGTCCCATATAAATGTTCAGCGCTGGAGTATGTTAGGTGTGTACCGTTACTATCTATTTGCCCTCTCATCGTAATTAGTGCCTGTGGCAATATGACCTTAATCAATATCACACCGAATAGTCTCAAACTGTAACCTGACCTGAGTGGTAAAAAAGGTCATATACGTAAAGATCAGTTGCACAGCAGGTTGAAGAACCAGTAGCCGACTACTCCTGAGATCAAGCAGAAAAGATTTAAAAAATAGTAACACACACACACTTATACCTTGGATTCCAAACATACTGATGATGTCTCTCCTGTGGAGCATATCAAGGAAGTCAACATGCGATGAGAGGGAAGCAGTACCTTGGCAATCTACTTCCTCTATGTCTATAGCACAGGAAAAGCTGTAGATCTATCATGCACACTGCTTTAAAATGGTCTGTCAAGACACAAAAGGCCACCACAATTTGACAACAAACCAGTGCCGTTCTGTTCACTTTTTGCTCATCAAAATACATCATCACTATGTTCCTTCCTTCGTCTGTATCTTTTTGTGCTCCTTTCTTTCTGTTTCTCTGGCTCGCAGTCTCACGATAACGACCACCTAATACACAGGGGAAGCGGGAGATAGACAGAAACAACAGAGGAAAAGTAAAGAAGTGCACTCGACCTGCGGCGCTGTCCAGCCGCCCCTTTCAACATAGCACTTTAATTAATTGAAACATGAAACCAGACGTCAGTAATTCGATATTGAAATGCCTTCAAAAGGAAAAGATTTCTAAACTGTCCGTAAAGATGGTAATAAAAAGAAGTTTCATTGGTTTGATGAGAGCAATGTCTTCAAACTGTCAATTCAAAATAGATAGCAGGCCTAGCAGTCTATTTTTGCAGTCTCGTACACTTATATATTGTTATTGTTGAAAAGTCTTGCAAAGGACATCTTCAGAAGAAATTAAGGCAACTGAAAAATGACTGGTTTGAGAAGGGGGATAGAGAAACTCAGCAGTGGGTTGATAGGAGCAACACTCAGAAATTCTATGAGAGCCTACGCTGCATCTATGTTATAGCCCATCTCGTTTTGGTGCTTAGCCCCTTCTTGACAGAGATGGTTCCAATTGCCGCACCGAAAAAAAGCGATACTGAAACACTCATCATCATCATCATCATCATCATCATCATCATCATCATCATCATCATCATC
>NW_004797625.1:534562-537117 GCF_000002075.1 Aplysia californica | reverse complement strand
GGGGGTGGAGGGGGTGGGAGAGAAAGAAAGAGAGAGTGAGTGTAGAGGTAGGTGAATTTTTGAAAATGGAAAATCGTAGTGAATGGATGATAAAACAATTTTTTTTAAAACAAAGTATTGGTTAAAACATCAGAAAAAGTGGTTCCAGCAATCGGTGAATCCAACTAATTGTAACTCGTTTCGACTGTTCGGTCCACAAGGCACACCAGGCTGAGCAACAGTAATTGATTTGTTAAAACTTGTTATGTTCCACAGATAACCCCAATTTTATTTAGATTCTATTTTTTATTTATTTATTTATTTATTTATTGTTTGTTTGTTTGTTTGTTTGTTTGTTTGTTTGTTTGTTTGTTCGTTCGTTCGTTCGTTCGTTCGTTTGTTTGTTTGTCTGTTTGTTTGTCTGTTTGTTTGTCTTGTTGTTTGTTCATTCATTTATTCATTTATTTACTCATTTATTTATTTATTCATTTATTTATTTGTTGGTTAAGTCTCTCACTCACTTTTTCCTCACCTGTTGACGAAAGTCTGGTCGAGAGCAAACTTTGCGGGATCAATATTAAAACACGGAAGTGCTTCGGGTTTACCACGTAAACTATCTCTGTCCGAGAATCAATTTAAAAATCTTGAAAGTATGCTTTGTGGTTTTTAGCCGTTTTAGAAAATGGGTCGGTTGCTATGGAGATATTAGTCAGAACTTTAATTATTTGTATTTGCCTCAGTACTGTGCCTCAGACACAGAGGTGGAACATTCCATCATTCTGTAGGTTAATTTTGCTTTTCCCCGAGCGGAGAGATGTTGCAGAACTTTTTAGGAAAAAAACATGATATTGCTATCTACCCCCCGGGGCGGTGCCACTGACTGAAGTGTCTTTAGGCCATTCCCAAAGTGGGGACCTTTCTCGTTCTAATGCACAGCAGAATTGTAAATGGGCTGATCCAACAATGCCAAGCTCATAAATGTGCCTGAACTGCAACAGGGAACTGCTGCTTTTTCTTTCCTAATCCTTACTTTCGTCATTTTCCTCAACTTTTTTTTGTATATTTGTCACACTCTTGTAACCCGCTATTTTCGGGGTGCCTTGACTGTCGAAGCAGACTTTGTGCTGTTGAAGCTAGAGAGGTGAGCAGAGTAAGTCGGATTCCCTATAAGGACTTCTCTGTTGACATCCACCCCTTGGCGCTCATATGACCCTATGCAATTGCGAGCGCCATAAAACCTCTACTAGAACTTTTTTTAAATTGCTATCCCACAATTCAAAGACATTTTGCCTCATACCAAAAATGCTTCTAGTGCTTTTGATTTGAATATTGATTGTGTGAAATCTTTCAAAACATAACATGGCCACTTGGACTTTGATTGGGACTTTGGGGAACATTTTCCAACGTCGTCCAAAGATACCATATATATAATTTACAATTGCCATGATAGAGTTCTCCTTGGCATACTATCTTATTTCATATTACTTTTATACAGCTTCTCCTTACAAGTTATTTCGTCTAGTCCTAACACACCGTACCTTCTTTTGCCTTTTCTTATTTCATGTTACCTCTTACATTATCTTATCTCATCTTACAATAATTGAAGTCTTTTTGCATTATCTCATATCATATTACCTTCATCTCTTGATTGCTTGCATGGTCTTTTTTCATCTCACAATAACTACTTTTTACCTGATCTTACCTAACCTCATCTTAATGTTGTGGATGGTTGGAGGTTACTTCTACTAATCACGCTATGTTTTTCCTTTCCTTTGGTTGTTTCTGTATGTCTTACATTTTCCTTCCTTGCACTACTTGTTAATTGGGGTCTATTATTGTGTCTATGTGCTTCTCATTACCACAACTAAAACGTCATGCCCTGGTGAGGCTAGCTCCTTTTTTCGCCTCTCGCCCTTATCTCTCCACTTCTTTTCTTTTGTATGTTTCTCTCTGGTAACACTTCTTATTATCGGCACGTGTATAGATCTAGCCTAATTGTGTTGTAAATGCCTTAAAACTCTTACTAAGACTAAAAAAACTCAAACTTCATATGCCTATGGGTGGTTGGCGAGTGCTCTGGTGTGGCTTTTGCTTCTTCTTTCCTATCAAACAGCTATCATCTTTATCTCTCCTCCTTCTTTTTTGTGTTTGTTACTCTCTTGTAAAACTTCTAACCTTCTGGCGCTCATTTGACCTTATGCAGTTGCGAGTGCCGTAAAACCTCTACTAAACAAACATTTTCTTCGGCACTTATATGACCTTATTGTATTGCAAGGGCCGTGCAACTCTTACTTGAACAACTACGTGTGCCTCTTCTCTTCTCTTCTTCATCGTATTTCGCGTCGTGTCGTTCCAGGCTGTTCAAAAGCTACGTGACGCTGTTCTGGTCCATGTTCAGCCTGACCACGCCCAGCAAGCTGGAGATCGAGGCCACCCAGAGCTTCACCATGACTGTGGGCGAACTGCTCTTCATGGCCTACCACGCCATGGCCATCATCGTCCTACTCAACATGCTCATCGCCATGATGTCCAGCTCCTTCCAGGAGATCGAAGTCAGTACTTACCACCACCACCAC
>NW_004797625.1:532088-533828 GCF_000002075.1 Aplysia californica | reverse complement strand
CACACACAAACACACACAGACACAGACACACACACACACACACACACACACACACACACACACACACACACACACCGCATTGAACTCAGATCCTATCGTACCCTGAAAAATGATTGAAATTTAAAGAATGAAAGCACACACACTTTCTCTTTCATATCGCACAACGTACAATACCCATTGTAATACTGTGTTTGTTTTCAAATTACTCTTGTTTTTATTATAACACTTCAGTCCCATATCTTTCCTCTCTCTCTCCCCTCGCGTTTCCCTTCTCTCGGTTGATATCCCGAAGCGTTTCCGCACGGGGAAGCTCTCGTTCAAATCTTCTTCCGAGCATTTTTAACTTCAATTGTCTGATGACTTTTATCTCTCCCCACCCAGTAAGCTCGTCATACAGGGTGGGCCATAAAGAACTCCCACGTTTTGAAAGAATATAAAAAAGAACACAAATATTCAGACAAAAAATAAATGATATTATTTTTCTAAAAACTCCATTTAAAAAAACAGTTTATTTCACTGGGTTATAAAACGACAACACTGGGTTTTAAAGCTACTACCGCTGCTTAACAACGTTAACATAACAACAAAGCTGCGAAAGTTACTGTACCAATCCATAATGGGCTAAAACAAAAGACAGAAATGATGACGTATAGAACCCTATTTAAAAAAAATAGAGCAGTTAATGATGAATCCTAAAACGGTGGAGTTTAGCCTTCCAAATGAAACGTGCCTCGCCTCTCCAGGCTCCACTTCTACGAAAGCCGAGGAGGTGCCCTATACAACTGTGGATCTTTATGCATTACTTTGTATAAGATTAAGAGACTCTAGTGTCAGTGTTAAGTCGTCCCCCGCTCTGCCGTTTCGATTAGCCCTTGTACGAGGAAGCAAAAGAATGAATTTTCATCATAATTTGTCACACTCTTTTTCCCAGAACCACGCCGACATGGAGTGGAAGTTCGCAAGATCCAAACTCTGGATGGGTTATTTCGACGAAGGATCAACCCTACCTTCCCCGTTCAACTTGATCATCAGCCCGAAATCAGTGTACTATCTGGCTATGTGGATGAAGAAGCTTGTCTTCTGCTGTGTCTGTCGCAGACGGCCAGACTACGCCACAAGACGCAGAAAGTCGTCGGAGGGAACCATTCGGGTGAGAGAGTAGAATCTACAGTAGTTCATAATTCCGTCGGTAATGTAATGGCGAAGGGTTGCCAGTTTGGTAGATTTCTGACTAAAGGTAATAATTTTAGCCGTTTTTAAAGTTGTTTGACGAGAAGAAAGTCTCTTAGCCATTTAACAGCGGAGGTGAGGGGAGGTTGGCAGTTTTCTTTACTTTTGTTTTATTCTTGTTATCATCTGTAATATGTACATCCGTGAACATCTATAAGCATTGCCGACATCTGCTGATGATCGATGAAAGTTTGCTTTTACATCATGTAAAACACAATCATGTAAAACACAAACATATCGTCCATGGTGGAGTTTGGCAGTGTTAGGCAAATTTTGGTAGTTCTTTTCGCACCAACTAGATTGGAAGCCTGAAAAATTATCTGGCAACCGTGTAAAAAAAAAAACAAGTGCCTGTCACGACAATTAATATCAATGAGGAAAAATTCCCAGCGAGAATTTAATACCACTGTGAAAGGAGGACATTGCATAATTGTCAATCGATTACTTTTAAAGCCTGTTATGGAAACCTGAGAGAGAGAGAGAGGGAGAGAGAGAGAGAGAGAGAGAGAG
>NW_004797625.1:528428-529619 GCF_000002075.1 Aplysia californica | reverse complement strand
CCCCCCACAACAAAAAACCCAGACAAAACAAAACAAAACAAAACAAAACCTACAAAAAACTAACAACGCCTGAACATGTGTTGGTGCATCCTGACAATCACAAGCAACTGTTTCAAGTTCTTTATAGCACCAGCCCCCTTTTTACCAACCTTGTGACTGTGGATGTTCCGGACTTCGTGAAATAATTCACAGTAGGGGCGATACTTTACCTATACTCAAAAATGGCATCCAGTCATCCCAAGAGCAGATCAGCCTTGGCCTACAACATTCAAAATGTAGATCTATAGTTATCTCTTGAGATTTTTCGACCATAACAATGTCTTACAATTTTATATCGAAAACGTAATTATCAGCTCTCTACCGTAGAATTACAAAGTTCTATCTGACACTTATGGCTGTTTTAAGTTTACTAAGACCATGAAGTCAGAAACCAAATTAATATGTCTTCTGTCTGCTCTATCAAAGACATATGATTATTCGGAGTCGTTATCTAGATGAGGGTGCGGTGGCGGAGCGGTTAATGCGCTCGTCTCCGAAGCGGAAGTCTGGGTTCGAGCCTCGGTTCGGACACGGATTTTTTCGCCCCCTCCTGCCCACTCAGCAGTAATGGGTACTTGACTTCGAGTTGGCGAAGTAAAGGCGGCGTGGAAAGGAACTGGCCACCCTACCACAATATGCCGAAGGCCCAGGAAGTTATCTCACTAACAAGGTAATCCCCGATGTCCGGATCGGGAACAACTTTACTTTTAACTTTATCAAGATATTCAAAGAAAAAGCTTGACATGGTGTGTAACCTGCTATTACTCCTTACAGACCAAGGGCAGTGCTGAGATCCACGTCAACAATGAGCCAGAAGTGAGTTGTGTGTTGATGTGTACATATTTCATTGATGAAGGTGTATAAGCACATGTACACATTATGTACTTGTTCTTTTCTTTAGTGCCGTTTATATTATTACGTGACCTCTATGTGTGCTTTGATTAGATCAAATTATGTCTTTCCTTTTATATTATGTCTTCGCTTTCCTTATGCCAAAAAGCAGAGATGTTGTTCTTTTATGTGCGCGCGATGTCTCTCTCTCCCTCTCTCTCTCCCTCTCTCTCTCTCTCTCTCTCTCTCTTTCAGGGAGAGAGGGGGAGAGAGGGGAGAAAGGGAGGGGGAAGGAGAGAGAGAGAGAGAGAGAGAGAGAGA
>NW_004797625.1:525087-526073 GCF_000002075.1 Aplysia californica | reverse complement strand
TATATATCCATTAGGGTGTAACCTCTTCAGTTTTTGAGTCTTGGGTACTACATACTTTGAAATATGCATCCATATTAATTATCTAAATGCAATTGTAATTCCAGGTTTCGCAAAACCAAAAATGCATTAAATATACATAGTTTCTGGGACACATGAATGGGCATAAATGCCTTGAACTTCTAGCTCTCACTGGCAAAACTGAAAGCAAACGAGGCAGGGGGAGACCCAGAGTTACTTACTTATAGAGCCTAAACTGATGGGTCACAGAGAAAGATCGGGGAAATGTAGCAGTTTTTTAGAGCTTCTGAGCAAAGAAATGGATGAACAACCATGACCGCCGATATCTGTCGCAGATCTGGCACTTGATGATCATAATTTATTATATACATACACTCTTTGTAACAAATTGTAACCGAGTAGTTCAGATTCTAACAACTCACAATAAAAGAAAATGGCCATAATAAACAATATTTACAGCTACTTTGACTGAAACTTTGGTGGTTCTAAGTTAAGCTTCGTATCGATTTTGTGGTCTGTAACTCGACATTTTAAAAAAAAATAACTGCGCACTCCTTACAATCACCTCTACGACCCATTAGGACCGTCTATCCTTTTTCTAATTCTATGGGTGCTCCTTCAAGCTGGTTGTTGTACCCAGGATGGCATCATCAGCGTTGATTAAAGGGAGCAACACTTGTTGATGACCTTTCCCACTGACGGTCGATAGATCGCGGTACGCACGCTTAATGCATTAATTTCCTGCTTTTAGCAACGTGTTATGTGTAGGTAAACATGCGAAATGATGTTGCTGTTCGATAGCCCGCTTTCTCTCTCTCTCTCACTCTCTCTCTCTCTCTCTCTCTCTCTCTCATTCTCTCTCTCACTCTCTCCTCTCTCTCTCATTCTCACTCACTGTCTCTCACTCACTATGTCTGTCTGTCTCTTTCTCCCCCCCCTCTCTCTCTCTCTCCCTCTCTCTCTCCCTC
>NW_004797625.1:521673-524877 GCF_000002075.1 Aplysia californica | reverse complement strand
GGGGGGTTGGAGGGTGCCACTAGTTAGTCCAACTTCTTTTCGCTCTCTTGTTATATATATATACATGTACTGTCAAATCTGCTCTAACGGTCACCTGTATGAGATGATCACCTGTACAAACGGCCACGCCCCATTTCCCCTTTGATTTTTTATTATATCATAATCACAGTGAGGTGTAAGACGGCCACCTTTCTGAGACGGTCACTTTTCTCTTCTACAATATCTATATCATAGTGTCCTATGACTGTCTATGTACTCTCACGAATCTCATGTAGTATACCAAAGGACTTGCATTGATAATTGTTTATCTTGTGCTTTGCCTGCATGTGGCATGATGAGATTAAAAACATTCCGAACACTGGTGCCATGACATACTAACGAAAGCGTAATTTTATTTCTTCTTGTCAAGTATGAACGAGGAGGCGCTGACAGTTGCATGAATTTGTCTGAATCTTTTTTTTTTTTAAGCTCCCCAGAGCAGTTTACTGATTGTATGTTACTGTAGTCTATCTGAGCCTGCGCACAAGCCTATCAACGAAGCATTTGCAATTGAATGTGTCTTTGCACGTTTGTTTTCTGTTCTTATTTTGTTTTCCATCCCATCTCTTCCAGAAGCAGAGCTTATGCATGCGGATTCATATTCCCTTCCTCACCCCCCCTCCCCTTCCCCTCCGGATAAAAAAATTGAATACTTCTGAATTGTGGTTGGAAATTATTTTAAATTTTTGATTAGGCTCAAGAACTCATAAGAAAATCGAAGGTCACAGCAATAATGGCGAGATGTAGTGAACTGGAAAAGAAGAAATAACACCCATCTATGTTGAATAGAAGTCGAGATATGTGTGATTGAAGGAGGTGAGGGTCATCTGGTTTCAGAGGTAAAATTAGCGAGAAAATGGCCGCCAAAGTTAAGTTATTTCTGAAGCTTGAGACCGTGGAAACTGAAAATGAATATTCCTTCTGCCTCTAATCAATGTTTTTCAGTAAAATCCACACAGAAAAGTTCTGTTTACTGTCCCTGGAATCTTTTGAACCAAAAGAAACCCACAAAAATTCGATAAAAATTCCCAAACCTGCAGGAAAATGCCAATTTCTTGACTTTCACTATTTCGACGAGAGCCTGATTTCACCACGCTACCTCACATATGAATGTAGAACGGGTATAGAAAGGGAAATGAGATGTGGAAATTGGAACAAGTGATTACTAAGAATGCCAGACGGAGCAGTGATGCAAAAGTTATGGGCTTTTTTGGTTCATCACTTACAGCGGCGAACCAGAGGGAAAGAGTTGAATATTATTACAATATCATGACGTTCTTGACTCGCAAGTAGAGATTTACAACAGGCCAACAAAACGATTGTTTATAGTCTTAATAAATTTGGAAGTACGCTAAACGTTTTAGAATTACACCAATGGGACACACACGCGTTTTCGTTTTCTTTTTTCTTTTCATTTTTTAGAGATCTTATCTCCTTTGTGAATGTTCCGTTAAGTGTCCGCTCTCTTGTGAAGCATGCCAGAATTAACTTTAGGGTATCTGGCATTACAGTAAAAAACATAAACACTAACACCTACATACGTTTACATTATTTTATGTAGACATCATAGATTTGAATCATAATATCATAGACTGTGTAGTGTCATGGCTGCCGCTCTTTGCTCTCTATAAAAACTTCGCCACTATCCTGCTCACAATGGGTTCATGTCATTACGCCGAAATAAAGGGCAAAAATACCCTGTCGAGGATGAAGAAGAGAAGTTGATTGGTAAAAGTTTTACGGCCTTCGCAATTAAACGAGGTCATACGAGCGCCGAGGAGGAAAAGGGGGAGGTGTTGAGGATTTAGTGTCACGATCTCCACCACCCCCACCCCGACCACCACCACCACCAACACAACAGCAGCAGCAGCAGCAGCAACAACAACAACAACAACAACAGCAACAACAACAACAGCATCAACAACAATAACAACAACAGCAAAAAACTGCTACAGTGGTGGTTATACGTTGTTTCAGTTCATCGTGTAGGTATAGTTGGAGGGTGTCCTGATGTAGTTTGCTCCTTCTTTGCTGTCAAACATTGATCTTCTCTTATTTGTGCAGCAAGTCCCGTATAAGGTTTTTATATAAAATTGTAAAAACTAAACTAACGATGGTGCCCTTTTCGTGCTTATGTCGTGAGTCGAGCAGATAAAATAGGTTCCTTCTCAGATTTTGGCTTTATGGAAATTGCTATGTGAAAATTTTAGGCTGAGTTTGTACAATCTATAAGGATGAAATGATAAAAGATGTGTTGTTAAGGTTGCGTGTGGTTGGCGGGTTCTCTGGTGTGGTTTGCTCCTTTCTTTCCTTTTAAACATCGATTGTCATAATCTCTCCCCCTTCGTTTTTGTGTGTGGTACTCTTTTGTAATACCTCTAATCTTCGGCACTTATATTATGACTTAATTGTGTTACAAGAGCCAAAAAAAAACCAACTTACTAAAACTTTTTTAATGTGTCAGACTTGAAGAAAATAGCATCAGTTGAAGATGTACAAATTTGACCCCTGTGTATATTTTCGGCTGATATCTCCACACATGCCGATTGTGAGAAGTAGCGTATTGTGTCAGCTTGCCTGACTAACGTCGTTATATCTCAAACATTATCGTTTTGATCCTCCACCAGAGGCCAACCTTCAACGGAAGAGTCAACTCCACTCGGCTGACCACTGTGCCACCAGCACAAAGCGAGGCTCAGCAATATCAAGTACGTGACATTAAGGCTGGCATTTTTATGTTTCTCGTTTTCTTTTGTTTCCTTCAACATAGTAGGTCCTACTTCTTTTCTTTCTCTCTGTTATTTCTGTGTTTGCCTTGCTTTTGCTTCTACCAAAGGAAATGTCCGTTATTGTGTCGATGTACGTCTAGTGTTAATGTGCATTACGGTACCAAACATATCGGCTATAACTACAGCTGTAGTGACAGTAATACCCATAGAAAAAACTTAAAGAAAACGAATAATAATGAAAACACCACAGCATTTACCACCACCATTATCATGTCACACTCGTCAACAGCTGCAGCAAACACCACCATCTCCACCACTGACAAATACTGCTACATGTATTACTGCTCCTCCTCCTCCTCCTCCTGCTCCTCCTCCTCCTCCTGCTACTACTACTACTACTACTACTACTACTACTACTACTACTACTACTACTACT
>NW_004797625.1:517269-519643 GCF_000002075.1 Aplysia californica | reverse complement strand
GGGGTTGGGGGGTATTTTGGATTTTTAAGTACCTTTTTTTAAAGAGTATAAATTATCATAGGTTTCTGGAAAACCTCTCTTGAACGGACGTTTTATCTTGTCGAGTCAAACTTAGGCGGACACGTCTCAGCAATGAAGGGGTTAATTAGGCACGCAGAAGGATGTACATGTATTAAACGGAAATCGGTTTTAATCAACATTTATTTTAAAAACTAATATATCCTCCACCCCTCAACGAGCAGTTATGGTCATATATGAATGCATACTAATGAACCGGCTTTGGTCAAATGGGAAGTCCTGGAGGATGGCTTGGTCGAGCCTTCCTGGCAGACATTATATACCCTAAGGAGTAGCACTCCAAGTGTTTCATGAGTCCCACATTTATTGCTATCTTTACCAGTGATAAAAAAATAAGCCATCCCAATGTATTACTCGTGCCAAATGTATTATTCCATTTATTTGTTAAATTTTTTTTCCCTGAATCAGGCCAACTGACAAGGTAATACATGTAGTTAATAAATACAGCTATCTTGGGAAATGGAATTGTGTAGAATTAAATTATTTATTAAGAATGACTTGGCAGGTCAGATTGATTTCTGATATGGGGCGGGGAATTTAAAGGGAGTGGAGTAAAAGCAGTGGCGGTTGGTGGATTAAACCGTGAGTGGGGCTTATTATGTTGTAAACCGCTCAGAGCTAGCTGTTGAGTGGGAATTTGCACTAGTCTACAAATGCTATCTATTATTACTCACTTTTTTTACAACCACATAGCAAGCAATAGAAGCAAAACAGCGAGGATTTTTATGTAGGCTATTCACGGCATTTTGAGAACCACCCAGACCCGAGAATGGTCGTCTTCGTCTTTTATCTTCAAATGTTCTGGCTGGTGGGGACCAAACCGTCTCACCTCAGACTTTTCACCGTCAAGCAAAAAAAAAATTGTGACACCTAACGAAGATCCAATGAGCGCTTAGGCTAAGTAGCTATGTCACTGAGGACAGTGTGTCGTACACTTACACCCCATTACTGAGGACTTGGAGAGCGTGAGCCTCTCTCCTACTTTTACATTGTTCGCAAGTTCAGTTCTTAAAATTTTTTTTATCGTATAACAAGAAGAGTTATATTTAGAAAGGCCGTCGGAACGGACTAATAGTAATACTTTGCTGAGCTCTAAAGAAATGTGATTGGCTGTTAGGTTGCTATCGTTGTAAGCTGTGACCACAGTGATTGGACAAACGAGCAAGGGGTCACACAGTTTACTCAGTCGAGTCAGTGTGTGTTCATAAATGAAATCATAACTGTCTCAAATTATTATTTCGTTAATTTAAAAAACATTCATTTACTCGTGGGTGAAGTTTGAGGGAAGGGGGGGGGGGGTCAAGGCATTTAGCCCATCACTACATCTTGCTACTGGAAGGAGTTCCATTCGTGTTTAGATACATTGCAAGACGTGGGGTAAGCTTATCACGTCTAACTAATGGAATGAACCTCGAACTTTATCCCAACAGGTTTGAACTGCGAGAGGACCGTAAGCGAGAAGTCGTGAGAACAACTGGACACATGGACAGCTTACGGCGAGACTTGAATCACACAATTTCCCGTATATCCCCAATCCCGCCGATTTCACCCCTCAATGGCTTGTCGCCCAATCACGCCCTGTACCAGACAACGCATTGCGGGAGGACAGTTTACGATGGGCGGAGCTCCCTCAACCAACCACACCAAGAGGGGCGGACACACCTCACGCTGCCGCAAATAGACATCGGGAATCCCAGTGGGCTAAATACATCACTAGACGGAAGTGACGTCACCTTTTCAAGAGGGGGCATAACTGCGTTGGATCTAGACTGCTTGAAAACGGATATCCTCGCTGGCATGCGTCATGAAATCATTGGAGCGTTAAAGCAGACGTTATCTCCCAACTGGAAATCGAAGTCCTCTCTGTCTTCGTCCCAGCAGCATTTGCAGACGGCATCAGGGCCCAGCTCGTCTCCCTCCCACCACCACAGCATGCCTACACCGATCTCCTTACCTCCTCACAATTCAGAGTTGTACCACACGCACCTGTATACTCAACTTTGACGTATATAAAGGTTCTTCCTTCAATAAAACAAACAAATATAATTTATGCGTCTCGACTTCTACACTCCCTGGTTTAAGGTTTGGATTTTATCTTGACGTTTTCATTGACCAACGGAGTTCTAAAAGGAGCAAAATATATTCTCTGTGATTACCCACGATATGGGAGTGATTGGGAAAGAGCCAATCATATTAATATTATAATAAAGTATTATTTTTTTGTCCTATATGTATGATGGCTGTACAACAGCCTTGAATTGTCTCGTACTTAGTTTCAGGCAGAAGTCATGGCAGA
>NW_004797625.1:516025-516966 GCF_000002075.1 Aplysia californica | reverse complement strand
GGGGGGGGATGGAGATGACGTTGAGTACGTTTCAGTGTAAGCTTATGATATATATATTGATATGCATGACATAGCATAATACAAAGGAGTTTGAAGTATTATTTTGTAACATAATAGAGTGTTATTTAAACTGAGCGTAATTTCTTGAAGGAAAGTGACATTTTAAAAACATATTCTTTGTTAAAAAACTAGCACTAGCGTTATAATTTAAACAAGATGTATTTAAGTACATCACTGTGCATATAATTTTCTGTGTTTGTTTTTAGCTTGTGAGTACATGTGTGTGTCTCTGTTTCTGAATGTGCCCGTGTTCGTGTGCACGTAAAAGGCCACGTGTCCACCAAAGCAGAAACCGCCCGATTTTTTGTCGGTAGGAGGCAATTCGTTCTGCCCGTTTCAAACATACGTGAACAAGTCAAAGGTTAAGTAACTCAACGCGGGAATATCAAACCGTGAATGGTTTTTAAAGAATTACAAGTAGTAAAATCATTGATGTGCATTTAAACTAGTCGTTTACGCGTGTACCTAGCACGAAAATGACATAGTATCTATCCTCAGAGGTTAGAATAAGAAATGTTTTTTTTTCAGTTTTGTCTGAGCTATGACTGATGAGTCCCCACACAGCTGAACACAAATGTCGCATGCAGTATTCCAACCGACCCGGGTTTTTAAGGGGGGGGGGGGGGGTATGGAAGAGTCCCGCCGTTTTGGTGGACACGTCCAATTGCTGAGGTGCTCCATTTCAACCAGCGACTTTCCAGGAGAGGGATGACTTATTTGTTCAGGCGGTTTCTGGTTTGGTGGACACGCGGGCAAAGACTGCTCATGTAATTCTCCATTCGCAAGCATATTATAATTATATAACCTGCATCAATAAATGTGATGTCCACAGCATGAGAGAAAGATGAAGAGTGGGAGAGAGAGAGAGAGAGAGAGAGAGG
>NW_004797625.1:496736-514967 GCF_000002075.1 Aplysia californica | reverse complement strand
CGCGCGCACAGGGGTTACAAGATAGGGTTAGCAAACACAAAGAAGAAGGAGGAGAGATAAGGACAATACATTTTTGATAGGGAAGAAAGAGCAAACCACACGAGAGCACCCGCCAACCAGCTGCATTTAGTAGAGTGTATACTCACTACGTTTCAGAATACAGTGGAGTCCACTTATAACGAGTCCGGAAAAAACGAGAAGTCTGTTATATAGACACTATTCTAAAACCCCGTTTTTTTCTCTTCTTTACCTTTGAAAATAAAATACTGCTATAGCGGTATCAGATAAACTCGCGAGTCGGTAATAGCGGAATATTGCTGCTGCTGTGTCCAGTGCACGGGCCAATTATACATAATGTAAAACCTCGCCAATTGAGAAACTAGTTGGTGATCTAGCGAAACAAAGAATGGGAGAGCCCATGTGTGTCATCGATGAAGGCCGGAGCGACTGAGTAGGGAGGATGTAGCATGTGCAGACAGGCAGAACGCATCGCGTGATAGACCAGCGTAAGCCTAGTTTAGATTATCAAGGCCTACCATGCTTCTCACTTCTCCGATGCGGGGATGGAGAAGTCACAGCAATGTGATGGATGGAGTGAATGTGTGACGTGCGCAAGCGGACGGAATGCACCACTGGGTGGGGTGGGGTGGGGTGGGGGAAAACACAGCGGGTGAGTTAGCCCGAAGCCCTTTCTTTCTGATCGCCAACGTCGGGCTGTCAGTCCACACAGCTAGATCTAGAGCTAGAGAAAGAAACCTGATTCCATTTTTGATCAAATAAGAGCTAGAGGTCATGTTGAAACAAAATCATCATCAGGGGGATAGCAAAAGAAAATAAACAGAACAAAAAACTCATAGATGAGGCCTACTTTACAGTTTCCCTTGAATTTATTACTGGATCCCTTATAGCGAGAATCTTGCTCTAACGGATATTTTGCTCCGGTCCCCTCCCTCTCGTTATAACAGGATTCCACTGTATACAGTAAACGTGAGTACAAGTTAGGCGTCCCTATAAATGCTAGAAGGTTATTAATAAAGAGGCATTAACGTCCGATTCCTATATGGTGGAGCCAAGTGGGTTGAGAGTCTTGAAAACTCCTCAAAACAACCCAAGGGTGTCCAGTCTAGGATTCGAACATGGGCCATCCGCTCCGTAGTCCAGCATGATCCCAACTGAGCTAACGGAGGACCCGTTTGATGTTAGTTTAGTTTTAGTAAGTGTTTTACGGCACTAGCAACACAATAAGGTCATATAAGTGCCGAAGATAAGAGGTGTTACAAGAGAGTAACAGACACAAAAAAGGAGGAGGGGAGATAAAGACGATAGATGTTTGATAGGAAAGAGAATATAAGAAGCAAACCACACCGCACCCGCGGCCAACGACCCACAGACCTGTTTGAGAATATGATGATATAAATTGTCTTTATTGTTCACAGAGCTCGAGTGTAAACCACTCAGTCATGTACAAGGAAGTTTACAGGAGAAAGCACGTTTGGTCCATTCGCCCTTTTTTCACCAATCTTAGTGCGCTACGGGCAGTGGGATGTTATCTCGCAACCATGCTCCATTCCTTAGCAATTGACACCCCCAAAAAATTAAATTAAATTAAAATAAGTAATTTTTTTACAAATATTTTGTCCCGGATTACTTGTCACGGTAATTTCCGGTAAAGCAACGTTAGAACTAAACGAAACGCTATACGTCCATACATTGCACAATGCCTAGGTCTTCTTGACCTGAGGAGTTGGCAAGAGGAAATCGTAATCTGTAATTGTAGAAGGTTTACAAATTACACCCCGTTAACCACGGGTATATATTAGAAATTAAATCATTTTGGAGGCGGATAGCACAAGGGACAGAGCGAATTTGTAACAAATTTTGTTTTAGTAACTGTTTTACGGCACTTGCAACACAATAAGGTCATACAAGTGCCGACGATTTGAGATGTTGCAAGAGAGTAACAAACACAAAAAAAGAAGGAGGAGAGATCAGGACAATAGATGTTTGATAGGAAAGAAGGAGCAAACCACACCAGGGCACCCGTCAACCATCCACCGTCCTGGGTTTACTTAGAATATAAAACAGCAGAGCCTCCGCGCTACTGACGCTACTGACTCCGCAGCACTTCTGAAATTTCGGTAGTAAAAATAAATTCCGGAAGGGGGGGGGGGGTGGAGAGAGGAGAGGTTACCATCGGAGTCACAGTGAGGTTGGTGCTATGTCTTACACTTACAGACAGGATACAAAAACAAATGGTTGTGAATGTCGATGTGCACAGAGACATGAGGAGGGGGGGGGGGGTGTATTATACTTAATTTTTCCTTTACCGCTACTTCAAATACATTGTACTCCTACTTCTATTGAGAATGATTAAGTAGTTTTCATCATTTCACACCAAGTACACTATTTCTATTGAGTGTGTGTGTGTGGGAGGGGGGGGGGGGAGCTGTAGTTATGTTACTTGTTTTGACAAAACCAAACACAATAGTATTAAGTTTTCCATACTCTGCAGCGGAGTATAGTTAGCACCCATGGTCATACAACATATTCATATAACCCTTCTGTTTATAGCAGAAGTCACAATTTTAAAGCAATTCTTTGAGAATGCTCGGTTTCATTTAGAAAGACTGTGAACTTCAGACCTACGGAAAAACAAGCACAATACATGTACAGCATCCATGGTTATATTGATAACCTCTTTACAGGAGAAGTTCAAATACTTGAACGATTCATTGAGAGTGATGGGTTATATTTAGCAAAACACTGTGGACTTCAAAACAAATGTGGAAAAAATAATCATGAAGAGTTTTGAAACTGCTTATTTATATAACTAAAAGGATAGGCAAAAAGATGAGTTTTTTAAAACCAAAAAACCCCCCAAAAAACGGTGGTGGAGCTTTGCTTTGTAAAGAATTTCAAATATTTTCCCCTTCCGCTATGTGTTTAATTGGAAAGAGTTCACTTTTGGCATGTTCAAACGATCCTCCTCAAAAAATGTTTTTAAAATCGAGGGACCAAAGGCCTTTAAAAGAAAGGCGCTACACATTAAAAATCATTTAAGCGGAAGGACCTCCAAATTTTAAGTCCGTCATCTGTCTCGCCTAAGTGGATGGAAAGCCTTAAAAAATTATATTAAAAACTCTCCAAACAATCCAAGATTAAGATAAAACCTCCGATGGGATTAGAACCAGGGCTGTCCACTCCATATTCCAGAAAAATGCCTACTGAGCTACATGTATCTGCATGCCCCTTTAACCCTATCCGTACGCCCTGGGGTCATTTTGTATCCTCGAGGTTGTATTCTTTACATTTTAGAATACTTCTAGTACTAGTACGAAGATCTCTTTGAAACTTTCAGTATTTCTCAAAAAAATCATTTTGACAGGCTGCTAATGCTATGCAAAGCGTACGGATTGGATTAACGAGTAAATTTCCTCTTTGGAAAGTGGTGGCACAGAGTTCCCCATGTCATGGATATGACTGTAAAACATAAAGTACAGATAGGGTTAAAAGAATGTCTTCTGTCCCTTTCTGCCCTGGCCTGTTACGTTTACGTGTTATACACAATGCATTAACTATGCATTATAAAGAAATTGTTGTGTGGGTACAAACATGCAATGTAGAAGACGATAATAAATTTCTTGTAAATTGATTCACTGTGTTTGTTTTAAAAGATTACTTAATTTTTCAGTTTGGCTGTACATTTTTTCCCCGAGAGAAATTAAAAAATTTACCTTAGTCTTCGCTAAAACACTGACCCATAATAATGAGGCTCTTTCCTCATAATATAAAGAAAAGAGAAACAAAAACAAGAACACAAAAAAAGAAAGAAAGAAAAGAAGAAAGGGGGGGGGGGCGTCTTTGAATAATGAAAGAAAAACACTAGAGACACAGCAAGCTACAATCCCTTTACAAACTTACAAACTAACAATTTTCAGCAAAAGGTTTCTGGGTTTCTGAAGGGGGGGGGGGGGGGGGTGAATTTGCCCTTTTATTTGTTTTGTTTAGCATTATTGCTTCGTAATATGCCTTATAACGTTTTTTTCAGTCCTTTGATGACAAAGTGACACCATCTGCGTCAAGTTTATGAAAATCCATTAATGAAAGGAGAAAACATACTGTAACGCACAAAGTCAGTCGCTTTTTTCATCTCTTTAATGCACTAACATATCATGCATACTTACAATAAAATTATGAGAAGGCTAATTAACACTCTCTGAATGTATACAATTCATTCGTTCTCTCCTTCCACGCTCTTTCATTCACGCACACAGCAGATACACAAGCACAAACGCAAAAATATACCCCAAAGCACACATTACACACACATACAAGAATTATAGTGCAGTAAAAGTACACATCCGAGAACAAAAAAAAACCACGCTCATAAAAACCACAGGGCACATGCAAGTATTCACACGAATGCATAACCAGACAATGACAGTATAGTAAATGAAACATTCTCATTTTTGGTACTCACAGTCACACGTCCCATACACAACAAGAGCTACTATAACTCTATAAATTTATCATTTGTATCAAATTCAGTTCACTCACTCAGTGTGTGGGTGGTTGGCAGGTGCCCTGGTGTGGTTTGCTCCTTCTTTCATTCCTATTAAGCATTTATAGCAATTATCTCCTCCTTCTCTTCTTTTCATGTTATTCTATATTAACTCCTCTACTCTAATCTCCAGTACTTATATATGTGAGGCAGCATGGTGAAATCAGGCGTATGTCAAAATAATGAAATTGAAGAAACTGGCATTTTGGCAATTTTTATCGAATTTATGTTTTTTGGCTTAACAATAACACCATTGTTATCCAATTAAGAACACATTTCTGGGTAGATTTGACTGAAAAACGTTGATTAAAGGCACACAAAATGTAAGTTTTCAGTGTTCACAGACTATCAAGCTACGGAAATAACCAAACTTTGGCGGCCATTTTCTCGCTAATTCTACTTTTGAAACCAGGCGACACCGTCTTCTTCAATCTCAAATATCTTGACTTCTATTCAAGATAGATGGGCATTTTTTAGCAAGACAACTGAACACGATTTAAGATGATACCAATAACTCCACATGTCCAAAAATTGACGATCACCAGATTCCATCACGTCATGACACATAATTATGGCTTATTTGTCTTGCAAGTGCTACAAATAAAAAATTCCATAGAAATTGCCAAACCTTTAGTAAAATCCCTTTTTCTTTTGTTTCATTATTTTGACGAGCACCTGATTTCATCACAATGCCTCACAATTTTAATAGTAAATGTTTTACTCCCCGACATCACAGCTCAGATCATTAAAATGACAGGCTACCTTGACCCTGACTGTGAGGGATACAATATCCCAGCAGACAGATGGAGACACTCCATAAAAATCGCAATAAAATACTTATGACTGTTAATTTCAATAGACCAGAACCTCATGACAAATATTGCTATAGCTTCGATATATCTATATACCTATTTTCCAAAGTTTATTTTCCTTGTATTGACAAAAACAACTGTATTTTAGAATCAGTAACACAGCTAGAGATCTGGTCCTTCCTTTGATGCTTTACTCTTGTAGAACGCTTCACTGATTCAACATTGCTGACAGTATCTCCAACTGAAATATGAATGATAAAACAATTCCTTATTACTAACACTGAGAGAATCACGAATCATTAATGTTCAAACATATAAAAAACACAAGAAACTTAAAAATTATGAGTCATTTTCATCTTGATTTAAGCAAAACCACATACAACATTAAATCTTAAAGTTAATGTATGCTTATAGACACCTCCAAAGAGCAAAGTTTAGAAGTTATTAGAAAGAGAGTACACTTACATAAAAGAGGTACTAGCTACAAACTGTGCCAAACTGCAGGACAGTTTCCATTGGCAGTGCGACAACAAAACAAATCAGATGAACACCAAGCCTGACCTTCTGCAATGCACACAATAAAGTGACATGGGTAATACTGAAGAAGCATGGGGTCCTGGACCTCGTTCAGCATCGATATATGCATGCAATTACAGTAGAGTCCACGAATCTCAAACACGAAAATCATGAATTCTCGGGTATCTTGAACATAATGCTCGGTCCCGTTTCAGTCACTATGTTTCCTTTGTATTGACTTCACGGAGTTCTCGAACACTCAGAACAAGCAACACTCGAATCTTGAACAAATCCACTTCTCATTCTCAACTAAAGACCAGGCTTTACAGCCTTTCTGGGCGTGGGTAGGTGTTTCTTTGTTATTGTTACAGCCAAAACGTGGCCCTTGTCTTGCCACGAGAGTCTGAAGGAAGGAGGGACAGGGAAGAGGAGTTGGGTGGGGAGTGATGCTGACCGCACCGTGTGACTGGCTTGCCACGCATGCAATCATGCAGTGGGACGCGTGAGGTGCGGATGGCATTTGGCGTAACTTTCTGTAAGCCAATGAAATGAGGGGAAAGGAATGACGTAGGAGTTGGCTGTGCACATGTGACATCTTCTGCTTTCCACTTTCATTCATCTTCTTGCTTTCACCATCAACACGTTCATTAAGGAGCTAATCACGTTAATTGTTTTAATGTTCTTTTTTTACCTATCTTGATTTTCTCTGCATTTCTTAATATTTGGGACTTTCAAGGCCATGACGAATTGCGGAAATCTCGAACACTATTTCCAACCCCCGACAAATTCAAGTTGCCCATGTTCCACTGTATTCAGTTTTTTAAAAATTTTGTTGGATGTTTTTGTCCCCTGTCCCTTCCTCCGGTGCAGAATTAAAGATTTGTTTGTTTTAGTAGAGGTTTTACGGCGCTCGCAACTGCATAAGGTCATACGAGCGCCAGAAAATTATATGTTTTACAAGAGAGTAACAAACATAAAAAAGAAGGAGGGGAGATAAGGACGATAGATGTTTGATAGCAAAGAAGGAGCAGACCACACCAGACCACCCGCCAACCACCCACAGAATTAAAGATTGGATATATTTCAAACAAAGATTAATCATAGAAACATTGTTAAGAACAATTGTAATATATATTATAATATATCAAGCAAGATCAAACAAAGCTGGGGAAAAATAAAGTTTACCCCCCCCCCCCATTTCAAGCTACTTTACCTCTATATCAGGGGTCACTTTTATTTAATTACCTCAAAATACTGGAGACTGTAAATAACCTAACCTGGTCTGAACAATATGAGACTCAAATAAAACTGCACCTACCTCTCTCTCCTTTTCATTTTCTTCCTGAACCAGTTTGTTGAAGGCCTCCTGCATCTCATCCTGAACAGGAAATCACAAAGAAAGCAAAGTAGAATAACAAAACAACAAGAGAGCTACAAATGTTGAACAGTTACTATGGCTCTATGGAAAATTCTTCCTGCAGTCATGGGTCACTACACTGTTTAATATTCTAATACCTCCTGTTCTTTCAGCCTGTATTTACCACATACAATCAGCTTGTTTCGTGGCGTCGGTGGCCTCATGGTTAGGCTCTTGGACTCGCAACCGTAAGGTCGTGGGTTCGAATCTCGTCAGGGGCCCGATGTTGTGTCCTTGGGAAAGGCACTTTGCACAAATTTTCCTCATTTCACCCAGGTGGAAAAGGGTACCCGGCGAAAGACAGTGAACGATCTTGTGAGTTTGATAGTGTTTGAGCGCGTGAAATCCAGGGCTTGCACTGTATGCTTCCGCGAAAGCCGAGAATATTTCTGAGTGTTCTCAGGGGGTCTGCTGGGGTAATAATAGTTGTAAAGTGCATAGAGCATGCTCTTGAGCATGGATATGTGCTATATAATGCAATTATCATCATCATCATTGTTTTGCAGATCAACGGCACATGTGAAATTTGATGGCTGAAGGTAAAGATTGCTGAACTTATCATCCAAATCTTATGGCTATAGACCTCGTCAGTCCCTGCTCTGACACTATTGTGTGCACTAGAAAGCACACTTTAAAAAAAAACAAGAAACCCTCAATAAATAACATTGGTACAGCTCACATTTCCACTCAACAGCAATCTATATGTGCTTTATCCGAAAAGACCCTGGAACACTCATAAAACATTTTTGATTTCTCAGGAAGCATACAGTGCTAGCAGCTGATTAAGTCCTCAAGCACAAACAAGCTCACAAGATCTTTTGCTGTACATAACTTGGTACCAACTCCCACCTGGGTTAAGCGAGGAAAATTTGTGTCAAGTGTCTTTCCCAAGGACACAACGTCAGGCCAAAATGGGGTTTAAACTCATGACTTTTCAGTTGTGAGCCCAACAGCCTAAACACACAGAAAGAAATAAGAGAAAGAACTGATCCCCATTACCTTTCAGTTGTAATCATAGTAGGACATGTTTTCCTCCCCCAACATCACAGCTCACATCATTTACTCATAATTGGCAGGCTGCCTAGACCCCGACTGTGAAGGTTAACAGACTGAGCAAAAAGGAGATACTCTATAGAAACAGAATCCACCACAGTGCGACACACACACACAGAGGAATCAAACTTACACCTCGTGAAGGGGATGGCGAAGAGCTCAATCGCTAAAACAAATAATGAATAACTAGCATCTGTTTTAACACATTCCCCCTCAACAGCAAAACTCTATGCAGTTTACAATCTATATTATGACTCTAGCAGACCTCATAGCACTCAGAAACATTCCCAGCTTCCTAGAAAGCACACCACAGGTACCTTTCCATTACTGTATGTACAAACCACCAGCACAAAATAGATGTTTTAGTTTTAGTACGAGTTTTACTGCACTTGCAACACAACAAGGTCATATAATAAGTGCTGAAGATTAGAGATGTTACAAGAGAGTAACAAACTACAAACACAAAAAAAGGAGGAGAGATTAGAACGACAGATGTTTGATAGGAAAGAAGGAGCAAACCACACTAGAGCATCGGCAAACCACACGCTCACAGAATAGATAAAAGTACCTTGAGCGTGTCCTCCTCTTGAGTGGCCAGCTGGTCTTCCTGATGACTTCTCCTCTCCCGGATCTCTTCCAACTGTTTCACCAACTCCTTTAATTTCTCCTGAAGTTCAGCTGCAACGGCAACGTCAACTTTGTTACAAATACTCAGCAAAAGAAATTGAAAGAGGACAAAAAGAAGTAGGGCGAAGCAAGAAATATTTTTTTAAAACCTAAGTAGGAATCACTCCTGTAACCAAGTGCACAAGTGCAAATTACAGTTGAAACTGCTGTAACAATCACCTGTCCAAGACAACCACCTGTACAAATAACAGCTTCCCACCTTGCATTTTTTCCCTTATATTATAATGACACTGTCTACGAGGACCACCTGTCTAAAATGACCACTTTTCTCCTTGGCCATGGGTGGTAGTCCTGGACAGGTTATACCATATATCCACCTGTGTGATTCAAGGATAGAAGAAGTGAGATTCAAAATTTGACAGACTGAGGCACGACTGTTTTACCTGTTACAGTGTCATTCATTCCCGTGTCTTGGCTCTCTGACATACTTTGGTCAAAGTTTCTCCTCGGAGTCGTTGGCCCCCTGGACTCATCCTCACCACTGTCCATAATATTGACATCTTTGTCCTCTTCTTCTTCCTCCTCTGAAGAGCTGAGCTCACCAAAAAATGATGCTGTGGAGGAAAAAAAACCAAATATTTATTTCTTTTTCTATAACTCATAAAGCGTATGAAGCACAGAGCATGCTACTGCTCTGGAGAAGAGATTAGACTTTGGCTACAAAGTTAATTATAGCACATCCTCCGTGGACATGATAAATCTAGAACATCCTAACTGAAGATGACTGGGAGAGCAAGATGAGTCAAAAAATTTGAATAACATTACTGCAATTTCCGCTACTGCAGTCTGAAGAAGAAAATCTGTATTCTCATGAAAATATATTACCCCAAGACTAAGGAGAGCATCTCTACCCTTCCTCCTGTCTATGTAAAGCTTAACTGACAAATGCAGCTAAATGACTTAACGGTCAAATGCAGTAAAACGACAAGTGTAATTAGTATGTTGATATAGCCTTACAGAGGGTTACTGTGCAGAAAATTTGATGATGACTTTTTACTGCATTTTGACGGAGAAAGTTTCAGAAAGAATGAATAACACAAGAGGGCACAATTAATTAAGCTACAAAACCAGAACTTATGCCTGGAGAGACACACTGCACAGCTGTAAACTTGAGCTGTCAAAAAAAACAGTGTGTGTCAGCAACCTTTGCATCCATAGACACCACACTAAAATAAAAACAGTTGAGAAGCCAAATTCTTTATATATTTATTAGAATATTGGTGCAACAGTCGGCAAATAAATCCATTAAATGGGTAACCTCAGACTCAGTGAAAGAAGTTATTATCCCAAGTTCTGAACATGCACTGTTGCCCTCAGATACCTCACCACAGCACACAAGTACTCCTAGAATCAGAAAGCCAGGGCCACTGGCTGACTGGTTAAAGACAACAGCAAGACAAGCAAGGGTAGTGATGGTTGGGCTTGTCTATGTCAGCGATTTCAGCTTTCATTCTATGTTTTAGTACGAGTTTTACGGCACTTGCAACATAATAATGTCATATAAGTGCCGAAGAATAGATGTAGGCTATTATAAGAGAGTAACATACACAAAAAATGAGGTGAGATAAGGACGATAGATGTTTGATAGGAAAGAAAGAGCAAACCACACCAGAGCACCTGCCAACCACCCAATTCTATGCATGCATGAATGCACTCACACACACACATGCACTTGTGCACAGACACAAACACACAAGGTTTCTCTCTCTCCTTTTCTGACGAGCACCCCTTCACGTTCAATCATGAGATCACTTTGCCAGTAGGTAAGTTGCCACACCAGCTGCATAACAGCAAATGGCACCAATTATCTGGCATCTGATGTAAGCTTTTGTTTTCATCGACACTTTAGGTTGAGAGAAACTGAGTGTTTAACAAAACAGTTTCGTTGAGTTTTATTATACGAAAGAGTCATGCGACATTTTTTGTTAAAGAAAATATTTAACGTACAGAATGAAGATAAATTTTCTAAAAACACCCATCCTTTTGAGAACAATAAATGAAAGTCCTTACCAACATCCATAGAAGCACTAGTCTCCGTTCGAGTCAGGTGAGCCTGAGAGGTGGAAACAGAGGCAGACGCATCCAGGGTCTGTGGGAATAGCACAATATTTTGTCATGGCTGAAATATGTTGACAAACTACATCTCTCTCTTTCCAAAGCTCTCACTAACCATAGTTTGAGTATATGCTGTTTAAGAACATTAGGCAATTAATTAGCAGTTAACAAAATGAAAACGGAGCTCTAAATGGAGCAAATTGGGAGCTGGGTAATAAACCTCAATGAAAGTGGGAAGACTTAATTGATGAGTGATACTCTATGAAAGTAAACCATTACAGTGGAAACCATATATAACAGGCCCGGTAATAACGGGGATCCGGTAATAATAGGGATTTTAAAAATCCCTGTTTTTTCCTACTCTTTGTCTCTATTAAAAGTTATCGGCAATAACAGGGCCTCATCGGAGCCCAACCGGTTATAGCAGGGAGAGAGGGAGAGAGGGAGAGAGGGAGAGAGAGAGAGAAAGAGAGAGAGAGAGAGAGAGAGAGAGAGAGAGAGAGAAAGAGAGAGAGAACGCTGTGATGGAGCAAGCCCACGCAAGCCATGCCACTGCGAGCACACGCAGCGTGTGAAGCGAGAGAGGGCTGCGGTGTGCTGCAGCCATCGATCTAGCCCGAAACCTAGCAACACGCACGAGTAATATGTCACCAACGGTCAAGCGCAAGAGAAAATGCCTTTCAATTGACAAAAAGTACGAAATAATCCAGGCTGTTGACAAAAAGCAAGCTCCACTGGCAGAGATTTGTTGTCAGTTCGACATTCCACAAGGGTCGATTCACACCATTATCAAGGATAGAGAGAAGATAGTGGCAGCATACTCCAATGGTAAGTTTGCTCTGGACCGAAAGAAGATGAGACTACCCGATGAAGATGCTGTGGACCAAGAAGCAAGGAGACAGTTGGTGCCAAACCCCTGTTCGTGGGTACTTGTGGCAATGGCATCTACCCATGAATAAGTACAGCTGGATTAGTCAACAAATGCTTACTTTCCTTGCATTTCTGATTTAACAGGGATCGGATATAACAGGACATTTTCTCTACTCCCACCATATATATATATGTTATATCAGGTTTCCACTGTATATTTTTCACAACATACCAATACCAGCAAAAAGTTCTGATGGTTAAAAAAAAGGAACATGTTGTTTAGTGCTACATCCTCTGAAAAAAGTATAAACCAACATCAAATATATGTCGTAAAGATCGAGACATTCAACAGTCATATCCTTAACAAACCTGTGACGTCCCAGAATCAGATAAAGATTTCTCATCGTCAACAATGATCTCATACTTCACATCAATAGCTTCAGCGTCATATCGGAACAGCCGCTTCACTTCCTTTTCTATTTCTGGCTGTTCCATGTACTGGGGACAGGACATGAGGTATGCATTATGGTAAAAGTTTCCAGGAAAAGGTGTCAAATGGATACCAATGAAATTAACTATTTTTAATCATACATTACTTTTCTTATCTTGGAACTAATACAGATTTTGAACATTTTCAAACTAATCCAGGAGACAGATATTTCTGCTCTCAGTGCACAATTTGTAGAGCAATGCATAAAATGAAGTGAAAGACCATTCAAATATTTGTTTGCGTGTCCTCTTTAAAAGCTCCGTCTTTTTACTCCTTACCTAAATATTTTCCCTGACATTCTTCACAGATAGGGTTTATGAATATAGATATATAACAAAACAGCTGCTTTTCCCTTTAAATCCATAACATCCCTTTTGCATTTTTAATAACCTGAGGCACATTGATCTCTGTATCTCACCTTTTTTTTCAAAGTCTTGCGGAATCTTCTCTTCCTTACATTCTTCAAGGGCAGGGTAACTGAACAGAAAACAAAAGACATCATGAAGTCAAACAACAGATAAAACTCAAGTTACAAATCAATCCTCACTTACCGCTTTAAAAAGACCTTTTATTGACATGGAGATCTCATGATTTGCATGGCCGTTTAAATGGTACACGTTTTAAACAAGTCAGAATCCAGTCGAAAACTATGGCATCAGCAATAACGAAAACTTCAGATAAGTCAAGCAAGCTATCCATACTTTTGTAGACACTTTGCTTTCTTAGAAATAGAACAACAGCTTTGGTTTCTTACAAAGGGAACGACAGAACGTGCCACAAGCCTTTGATCCTGATTGTGCCTCACTACACACCATGCTGCACTCTGAAAGCTGATTTTTCCAAGTTCCAAACATTCATCCGTTTTTGGGGTTTAAAAAAAAAATTCTCTCATTGCCTATGCCATCATCCACTTCACAAAAGCGCAGGAACTTTCGGACACCTTGTCAAACAAATGTTTTCTGTACTCATGGTTATGGCACAACTAATGTCTTTCTTAGGGGAAAGTGGCACTGAGTGGCAACAAGGGCTCTATGCACAGGTGTTCAAGTTAGACAGCTGCACATGACGTAGACTGTCGGGGTCTAATTGTTTTTCTTCCTCATACTCCACTTAAGATGGGAATGGTTTGGGGTAGCCAAATGGCAAATAGATTTTTAAAAATTCAAATCAGGGGTGTTACGGTTGTATTTTCGTAACATTGAGGGGAAAAAACATAATAATTCTGCCAAATTCATAATGATGGGCAACCCTGAAAATAGCACAAATGTTGTGATAATAAATTGGTTTTGCAAATGACAAAGGCATAACCCAAACATACGTCCATGATTCCATGCATATTTCTTGTCTTTGTCTTTCTTTCTGGGGCTTTCATTTTCATCTTGAGTCCAGTCCTCCTCTGTTTTACACACCAACATCTGAAATTTCATAATTACAAAAAAATGACCTTACAAAAGGTAACAAAAATTATTTCTAAAAAACTCTGCATTCCTAAAAGTTTTCTTTACCAACTGAAACTGTTTTTGCTATACCTCTCTATCTAGTTACTTTTCTTATACAGCAGATGGGAATTTGAAAGCATTATGTGCTATCATTATAATATGTCTGTTAAGTCATCCACATTTTAGGGAAAACGGAAATTACAAATATGTATGTTGATGATTAACAGGTATACAGTATGAAGACTGGTGGTTTACAGAACAAACGTTTAGTAGTCCAACCATACAAGTTGTCCAAAAGTCATCTGTATCTGCACTAGCCAACAAACTGTTAATCCACAAAGAGTCAACCCCACATAAACAGAGGCTTTAACCCATACTACAACTACCAACGTTTCCTTTACTTTATATAACAAAGCCCACAATTGTCTTCACTGAACATATTGCCCCTACAGAAAAGCTAACAAAGCTAGGAAGCAATCACAACTCCTTATCTGATAAAACTGTGCACCAGTCTGCATATAATTAGCATTCTCACATCTATACAAGTAGGGACAGTGTTTCTGTACATGCTACAAAACCCAATTATCCAAAAATGAAATAGGCAATTTACCTGACACACATCAGAGGTCTTGTAAAAAGTTTTCTTGTCAAGGGTCTTCAGAGACTCAATGATGGATGGAAGATCAAGAAGCTGTACAAGAGAAGAGAAGATCCAATTGAGTTTTATAATAAGAGGTGCTTTTTTTGCCAGATGAATCAAATATGCCTATTGAGCTCATAAAAGAGTTCAGAGGAACTAAGCTTCAATTGGTCCTGTGCTGATACCAATGTTTTGCTAATCCTGCAGTAAACTCATTCCAGTTTTAAAAATACAAAAAAGTTTTAGTATTAGTAAGCGTTTTACAGCACTTGCAACATAATAAGGTCATATAAGTGCCGAAGATTAGAGGTGTTACAAGGGAGTAACAAACATAAAAAAGGAGGGGAGACACAGACGATAGTTTGATAGGAAAGAAGGAGCAAACCACACCAGAGCACCCGCCAACAACCCACATAAAAAAAACCCAAAAGACCCCCCACAAGCAAACAAGGGAAAGAACAGATAACAAGTGACATTATTAATAAATGATGCTAGAAAAACTCATTGTGGTGGTCATAAAACAGTCAGAGGTCAGTAAAGTGTACCGGAAGAGATAAAAGAGAGAAATTAAGCATGAATGAGCCAACACAAAAGAGGTCAAGGGACAGTCAACGTACATACTGAAAGCCAGACCACCAAGAAAGTCTGTTTCACGCTCTAAAAAATTCCCTACTGATTTCAGATTTCATTGCCATTTTCTGTCACTTTTTAAGCAAATTATAAATTATGCTACTCCTCCACTTAAACATTAGGTACATTAGCATCTTAAGTAAGTCTATGAGACTATTTCAACAAATTTGTCATCATCATTGCCTTTCTCACCTTGCACTAGGGTATAGGCCACGGACAAAAACTACAGGTCTCAAAAAACTTTTTGCTGAAAAAATCTTTCTTCACTGACAGCACAGTGAAAGAATCTGTGTACTTTATTCGGGGTTGAGCGCTATATAAATGTCATTTATTATTATTATTATTCTACAAAACATGAATCTTGTGGAAGGACAAATACAAACTGTTCGACAATTAATACACATTCTCCTTCTCAATTCAGTCATCAATGGGTTGAACACGTACAACTCTCATAGACTTTAACACTTTGCCATCATAAGGCTCATGTAGTAAAAAGAAACTGGGAGGTAAACGTTGCCGATCGGTGTGATGAGGCGACAAAGTGTTAAGGCTGTTGGCCAGGAAGGCACAAGGATCTCAGATGTTTTGTTTAACAGGCATGGTGACCACAAGGGAGCAGCATGATGACCACATTCCACCTAGAACAAATTAGAATGAGAAATAGAATATTGACAAAACATTGATAGGAGGAGCAACCACACAAAAGCTTTACTCTTCATCACCAAGGGGCCAGTGGCTCATCGGCACAGCGGTTCCGCTGTGAGTGGCTAGTCGGAGAAAAGGAGTTATAGTGCTTATTTTTCTTGACGCTTACGTCACAGTGCTAAAAATAGCATCTCCATTTAAGATAAACTTCTCACCTTTGCAAAGAAAATATCTGGACCGTATCTGACTCTTCCATGTCTCATGTCTGGGTCCATCTCAATGCTGAGCTTATCTTTTAGCTGTACAGTTGATGTGTCCTTAAGGTCTTCATGAAGCATTGCTGCAGCATCCTGAAAGAGCAAACACTTATGTCACTGTAATACCTATAATGACAAACTGTGGGGCCTTTAACTCACTCAACCCAAGGCCTACACTTCCGGGTTGTCAGCTCTCCCAAGAGATTTTAACCACTTTTTGAAAAATTGAAAAAAAAAACCCAACTAAATTTTAACATATCCTACCCAAATTTGGCACACATTTGATTCAAACCTTTACTTGTGTGTAATAGTGTATTGAAAATTTGAAAGCACAATATGTCATATTTTTATGCACTACTCAATGGAAAAAGGTCCATATACAGAGACAAAAAGGGAAGAAAGGAATTGCATTCAAATATTGCACCCCCTCACATGGTTCACTAATATAGCTTTCTTTGTTCCAAATTTGGGCTTGCACTTCTGGTCAGTCTGTTTCAAAAGAAAAAATATTACTCTCTTTCAATTAGACTATGGTCTGCTTCACACAAAAGAAGTGTTTTCGGTCACAAGAGTGAAATTTTCCTAACCAATTCTGTCGTCATTAGGATTGTTGGAGCATTGTGCGCGCATAGCGATATTATCGGTGTTAGGGCTGGGAGAGTTAAACCAAATAGAAATCATTTTTGTTTACATAAATATAAAAGAGCACCCACCAAAACACTTCCAATGACATTGCTCCACATTATGTCTACTTCAAAGATAAAAAAGACAGAAATCAGTGTTTATTCAGTAAATGATCAAATCAATCATTACCTATCAGAATAAAGATAACAAGTGTAGTATAAAAGGCATAAATCCGTCTCAGTCCATTATAATTAATTTGTGCTGTGTCAGGAGATAATACTTAACAGCAACCGAAGAAGTATAATTTAATGTTGCTCGCTCACAGAACCCTATCATTTTAAACTGAAAGGTACCTGAAGTAGCTTTACGATTGATCTTGGATGTTTACAGCAGTTTGACCTCTTAGTCTTAACTTTAAAGACAAAATACAACATGAACAGGAGCCAGTTTCATCTAGAGGTAAAAATAAATTTATGCAAAAAAGAAATTATTGTAATTAAGGAAAATGACATTTAGTGACATTCCAAACTTAAAAGACTGTAATAATAACTGACTTGTAACATATATATAATTATATTATTATATTGACTCAACAATTGCTTTTTTCTCTTTCACTTTCAAGCTCTTTATGTTGGTGGTGAACCCCCTACAACACGCCTTTAGAAAAAAATCAACATACCGAAGGAAGCCTCAAGACAAACTGCTGCTCTAAATCATAAACATCAGTGGAGGTGGCGGGCAATTCTTTTTTCTTTACACCTTTTCCAGACATCATTGTATTAGTAATTAGGGTAACTTGACATCACTTAGTACAGCTGCTTCAATGGTCTACCTCTCAACATCAAGGACCTGAAGATTTAACAAAAAATTAAAATTACAGCAATTCATGTTTTGTTTTTTTAACAGTGACAGGGATGAACTCTGCCATGCAACACCATGAGACACTGCCTTGGACATACACTGCCTGACACTGCCCCTAGATTTAGATTTTATATGTCATATTATATATCCAAGAACTATTAATTTGGTAAATTTTTACTTTCCTTCCCACACACAGATGCACTGCTTAGGGTAAAAACGGCAGTAGTTTTTGCTGTGGATTACACATAAGGCCACTGTGCTATAACTGTCGCAAATTAATCATTTTCAAGAAAATTTCAAACATCACTGGAAAAAAACAAACTATGGGGTAAAAAAGAGGGGATTTTTTTCAACGTCAAAGCAGCGTGTCCCCATGACCACCCCCCCGCCCCCTATTGGTTTAAAGTACTAAACACTGTAGACCTGCCACTCTATGAAATCTAAAAATCAGGATCTCAGGGGGGAAATAATTGGGATTCTGTGAAAAAAATTGGGATCAATGACAAATCACCAAAGTGACTGCCAAGCTGACTTTAAAATTGTTTTGTCTACGGGTGTCCATAAATATATCTGCATGTATGCGCCCTCTGAGTGTGTGTGCGTGTGTGTGTGTGTGAACATTATTTTTTTTAAATCCTGAAGTATCACGTCAAGGACTCCTAGTCAGGGTGTCT
>NW_004797625.1:493874-495125 GCF_000002075.1 Aplysia californica | reverse complement strand
CACGACTGAAGTAAATCTGAATATTCAGACATTTAAAAATCTCTTGCTCTAGAAATTGAATTTGATGCAAAAAATGCTTCCTCCCAGTACTCACAGAATGGCGGAATGAAATTATGATGCCTAAATCTTGCAAATAACCTAAGAAATCTCGAGATCGGAAACCGTTAGCAGAAATAGAGTTCAGCTTTATTTCCCTGATCAGGAACGTTCGGAGAAAGTCACATCGTTACTTTTGGCTAGCGCTATTTGCAACGCCGTGTTCTGAACTGCTCCTGTGCTATAAATTGAAACGCCGCACTCTGAATAGCTCCCATGTTATTTGAAACGCCAGTAGGCCTACAAGAATCTAGATCTAGATCTCGTAGCCATCGTTTCTACATGATAATATACAAGTTGTGCCTGAATTGTGGAAGCTTTCTCAGTTTCTTGATATAAACCTCCTAGGATTTGACTCCTTTTTTATGACGTCTTATGCCGATCAATATTGGGTAGATCTGGAACTAGATCTAGATAGACGTAGTCTTGTTCATCTCTCATAATCACAATCATTTGAGTTTTGAGTTTGAGCAAGTAAGTTGAAGGAGGCTTCAATTTAACAATAAGAAGACGGTGCAACTTGGTATGAAGCAGTATTTCTGTCCGCAGTGTCGTCATACAATAGATTCTAGATCTACCTAAAAATATTATCTTTAAGTTAGGCCTAGAGAATATATACAAGCTGTCTACGTTCGCTAGGCCCAAGTCTAATGTTCAGTGCTTCCAAGTGCGGCATCGAATCCCGGTCCTAGAAGGGGTTTTTTTTCTTCTCCGGAGCCTAAAATTTAAAAATAAAAAAATAATAATTAGACTCACAGACCAAGGAAAGCCACTATTGAACCAGGCCTAAATCGGTAAAAGGAAAAGCATACTAAAGCCTACTTGGTACAGAGCTCCTCTTGGGTCTTGGGGACAAAACCAGGATGTGCATGCTTCACCACTACATTAAAAAAAACTAGCCTACAAAGCAAGAAGTTATAATTATGGGGAAAATTTGTTGGTCAGTCGAGAAGAGGACCCAAAAAAAAAAGAAAAGAGGATCGGGATCGAACCCACACTCATAAAATAAAGGTTTGGCCTTGGCTTCGAACGCAGACACGCTGTCACTTCGGCCATCAGAACTACTTCCGTTAACGAAAGGTAGATTAAGCTTCACAGCCTAGGCTAACACACGGCGTTTTATTTAGCACTGGCACTAATTACTAATTGCAACGC
>NW_004797625.1:485034-491984 GCF_000002075.1 Aplysia californica | reverse complement strand
CTAGCCGTACTTAAGTACGGCTAGCCACTGCCTTTACTTTTACTTTTGTGTTTTAACATCATTTTTCAACTTTGTTTTGGTCAACTTGATCGTCCACACCGATAGACAGTATTCAGAAAGAGACAGAGAGAGAGAGAAGAGAGGAGGAGTTGATCTTGCGAGAACTTCCGGGCGGGTGAGAATAGCCACTTTCCTCTATCATCTTTCTCTCGTTCCCTCCTGCCAACTGGGGCATGTCATATATACATTTTGCTAGCACCTCTCTCTCTCTCTCTCACACACACTACCAGGTCTGGGCGCTGAAACTTTCCGAAATCACAAAAGAGTTCCCCTACCGGGTCTACTTTGTGACTTTGTTCCCGGTTAAAACGTTAGCTTTAAAGGCCTCGGGCTTAAATGGCTTAAAGGGTAGATTCTAGATCTATTTGTCAATTGGTCCCGTTCACTGATTTTAATAGATTCGTTAAACCTTGGGAATTCGTACTCGTCTGAACCACTACCTGGTCCACCCAACAAAGAAAAGGAAAAGAAAGTACTCTCACAGCATTTCACCACAACGTCAAGACTCAAAACACAAACAATATGGCTTGGCTTGGTGGGCTTACCTGAAGTAGAGGTTATACTACTCTACAAGACTACCAAGATAACTTCTAAAAGAGTCTAATTTAAATATTTGTTAAAAGAAGAATTCTAACATAGTGTGAACAAAACAATACAGAAACATACTTTATAGCTACAAATTGAATATATTTTCTTTTTTAAATCCACATAGTTATTTCTTTATACAGGACAGTGCGAAGAAAATGTAGCAAACGACAAGTAGTTTTGGCATTTAGACATTTTAGTCGTACACCGGAACTTCATGCTGTTGCAAATTTTTGTACTGCAAGATCTAGAATCTAGATCTAGATGCTATTTTCGTGAATTAAGATCTCTATCTTCCCGTATGACGAAGTCACGAC
The DNA here is from genome assembly GCF_000002075.1 of Aplysia californica. Classification (NCBI taxonomy): domain Eukaryota; kingdom Metazoa; phylum Mollusca; class Gastropoda; order Aplysiida; family Aplysiidae; genus Aplysia; species Aplysia californica. The sequence continues at coordinate 491,022 of NW_004797625.1, read as the reverse complement.
TGACGAAGTCTGCTAGCCTGCTTTCGCCACTTTCCTGAAGTAAACGCCTATTGAGTCATAAGTCAACGTCTCCTTCTCAAAGGTAGCAAGTAAGTACGACATTGCCTTTTTCTTTGTTGTTTAGGAGGGTCTACTTGATGAAATATATGGTTAAAAACAAAACAAAGAATTACTTAGAATTGTCTGGGGTGGAGATGATCCAGTAGACTTCATAAAGTCTAAATCTCCGTTTTTTGTTTGTTTTTGTTTTTTGTTTTTGCTTTGGCTACATTCACAGAACACAGGAATATCAACGTCGACGATAGTAAGTGTATGGGTTAAGATAGGAGTCTTTGGGGCCAAAACCAGATTATATCCCATTTATATATTCCATTCACTTCAGTACCTTTCTTTAAATAGGCTAATTAAGAGTAATTAACAAAACGGGTTTGACTTGCGAGGCATAATTATAGATCTAGATCTAATCTAATCTATTTCATGTGGTCATGTCAGTGGTGAAATCAGGCGTTCGTCAACATCATTGAAATCTAAGAAACCAGTATTTTTTCAGTGTGTTTTACTGAAAAACATTGATCGTAGATCTATAATGGAAGTAGTATTGGTTGGAAATTCCGACTTGGGACATTCTCAAGACCTAGGCCCTAAATCATAATCATTTTCGCTTTTATTTTTGTTTCAACTCAGAATTCTCCGATGATGGCCTGACTGATAGCTGTTTAGTTTAAATTGCGACGCACAAATGATCAATATTATTCGTAGTTCTGCTATTACTTTCAAAACAAGCTTTATCCGAGTTCTGGTTAGCAGGGCTCGTCATCAAGACCCGTCAGTAAAGCTCTTTCAATCGCGCTTTCGCACCACATGACATGTCTCCGACCAAAGTGAGTTCCGCTTGTGTCGTGGACCGTCCGTTTACGGGGTCAATTTAAGTTCATGCACACCGGCTGAGGCGTCTTTCGGGACTTATCGGGGGGGCGCGGTAAAACACTTAAACTAGGACAGCTTGACGTGATACTTCAAGATTTAAAAAAAATAATGGTAAAACACACACAGGCACGGATACGCACACGCACACACTCACCCCCCCCCCCCCCCACACACACACACACGCACACACACACATACACATCCCTGGAAATTGTTTAAGTCAGTTTGGCAGTGATCTTGGAGATTTGCGTTGATCCCGATTTTTTCCCCCCACTGAGATCCATTTACAATTCTACTGAGCACTAACACGAGAAATGTCCCCCCTTTGGGAATGACCTAAAGACACTTCAGTCAGTGGCACTGCCCCCGGGGGGGGGGGGGGGGGGTGATCCTGACTTTTAGATTTCATTGATTGGCAGGTCTGATTTTCTTTGTGCATTTCAGTTGGAATTGACCCCTTTTGGTTTGTCAAATTTATTTTATTTTTGATTGGCTCAACCACCACCACCCTTCCCCCCTCCAAATGGACACAACTCTTAGTGTAGTCAATATTATTCATTTATTTCTTGCTGTTACTAAGAAACCTTAAGTTAATTAAAAAATTGTTAGCATTCAATCATAGTAATGGTCACTATATGTGTTTCTTAGTTTAGTTTAGTACAGGGTTTTACGGCGCTCGCAACTGCATAAGGTCATATGAGCGCGCGAAACACAAGTTGGTAGCATTCGCAACAGTTCACTGCACGGTTGGTCGACAATTAGATTTTAAAATGCTAAAATACTCAAATTCAGTGTAAATATATTCGCGATTTAAAACAAGTCTTATAAATAACATTAAAAATTTTGTGTCTGTGTATATGTGCGTGCGTGTGAGTTAAATGTTTACATGCAAAAATTCTTACTATAAAATTAGGAAATAATTGACTTTTACCCTTTAAGTTTCTAAAACAAGGGTTTAAATACCCCTTAAGATAGAAAACCAAAGGGTGAAAGAACTTCTTAAGTTTGTCTGAAAAGGGGAGCCCTGAGACTTTAGATAAAACTTTAGGTGGTGCCCTCTAGCGAGAGGGGATCGGGTCGGGTCGTCCGGTCGGTTCTTTTTCTGGTGGTTTAAGTGCACACTACAACCCCTGCGATTGTACTGGATGACCTAGAAGTTAAAAGTAGAGAAATCTTTAACCTCAATGGCTTCCTGGGCTCCTTTCCGCAGTTCCCTGTTGCAGTGCTGCTGCAGCCTGGGATCCCATAAACATGGTTATAATAGTTACATCGATTACTTTCTATTGTGCCCCGATGGCCGCTTTGCACTCTCAATTTAGCTAGCCCCGACAGCCTGATCGAACCGACCCGACCCGTTCGCGTACGTGGGCACCCCCTATTAGAAGAAGCCACCAAACTATGGTGGCCATTTTCTAACTAGTTATACCTTTGAAACTAGGTGACTCCTCCTCCTTCAAACGCAAATATCTCGACTTCTATTACAGATTGATCAGGGTTTTTTTTCATCGAAAGCAAGGAAAATGAACAAGCTTTAATGATCCAAGCCGAAAAATTTATGAGCGCCTGATTCCACCACCTTGTGACACAGTTGAGCATGGATATCTCAAACATGTTTGGGTTTTGACCATATTCGACATTTCTATCATACGAGCTGTTATGCGAGTAAACCATGATATCAAAAAATAAGAGAAACATTCTGAAGAAAATCAAAGCAAGTAACTGACGGCTTAATGGTCATAGGGCAAAATAAATTACATCACTGCCTGGTACCTGTTATGAAAGTAAAAGGATACAAGGACGGATTGTGTGTTGCTCCTTTTTCCGGTGATGAGCTTTACGACTAAAGAAAGGTTTTTTAAAAAATGCTTTGACGTCATATCCAGATCACAATGATGTAACCTTAACCAGCACTAGTAAAAAATACACCAATCACCCATCTCGTGTGTTATCAATCCATACCTGATACCTTTGCATTCAAGCAAAGCACATAAATGCACACAGTTTCACATGACATGAACAGATTCAAGAAAAGTCTATTGCTTTGTGAACACTTCAAATGCAATTATGCATCTCGATACCAGCAGTCCATGCTATCGTGCCGTGCAGGGGTGAGCCTGATGTGCTTGTAACCTGATACTTTTAATGATGATGGGTGTATTTATTTTCCCTTATAAATGTGTACAGGGCCATTTAAATCCAAGACAGCTATACAGAGGAAAAATTTGATTAAACAGTTTGAAACAAGCTTTTAAAAACATCCATGTGGATGTTCGCGAAAACAGTGTTGCCAATGTGAGGAAAATAAAGCAGTAATTAATAATCAGAGAATGGCACATGTGTAACGACGTGGTGGAATCAGGCGCTTGTCAACTTTGGGGCATTTAGAGCTATTGGTATCGTCTTAAAGCTTGTTTATTTGTTTATCTATTTATGAAAAAAGTATGAATCTATCTTGAACAAAGAGGTAAAGTTAGTGAGAAAATGGCCACAAAATTTTGGTGACTTCTACGGCTTGAGAGTCCTGAGCAACTGAAAATTTACAGTTTTTGTGCCTTTATCATCATGTTTCAGTAAAATCCTCACAAGATTGTATTTTAAATGGACATTAAAGCCAGAAAACAAAAATTTGATAAAAATTGCCCAACTGAGGGAAAAATGCCGATATCTCCTATTTAATTATTTTGACGAGGGCCTGATTTCACTACGATGCCTCACTTATTGTTCAAGCTATCCATGTTCTAGTTATAATAACGGGTGGGTAGTTGGTTGATCATTAATTTCAGGAACTTGAAAGTGTGAGTGATTGCATATATATTTATAACCTAATAATGCACAGTATAAAGATACGCTGCCTTCAAAATATCTTTGATCAATCTTTGCTAAATAAGAACATAAAGGGACCGGGAATATTCAGAAAAGAGCTGGAATTCTATAATACTCTTCTTTTTAAAAGACATCTTCTACATGTGCTAATAAACTTAGAGATAAATATTGAGAAAAGCAGCATTGAATAGATTAAAGCAGACTCACAACAATAGGTCTTGTTTGTAAGACTATTCAAGGATTTTCTTCCCTATCAAGACAGCACCACTTTCTGGTGGCACTCAACTTTTCTTTCAAGGCCGCCTAAACAGCAAGCACTTGTGTAGCAAGTTTACTCTCATGCTCAACAACAGACCTTTTTTTTTATAAATTCTATGTAGGCTTTCTGAAGCATGATTCCAGACATATTTTCTAGTAATTTACCCCCAGCCTTCAAACACCCCCCCCCCCCCCCTCCATCTATTTTCCTAGCTTTTTTAAAAAACAAAGTAGATTCTCCTGAAAATTCTTCCACTGTTCCAATAATTTTTTTATACATTAACCAGAATACTTTTTGCTGTACAGCTGTACCTGTCAGCTCCTGGTACCTACTTACTAGGGGTACACAGTATAAGCAGACTTATTCAATTTTGCTGATATATTGTTTATTTCGTAGATAGATTGTTGTCTGGTCAGCACTCAGTGTTTCTAAATATGTGCAAGTGAACACGCTGGTTCATCAAATGATGCTGGATGTTGTTTTTTGAAAATCTTCTTTGGTTTTGTGAAAAAAGAATGACTGCCCTGTTGACTAGATTCTGGAGTCCTACCTGCTGCTTACAGTGGAGATCAAAAGATTTGTTTTTTTAAATATTTTACTTTTTAAGAAAGTATTAAAATTACTATCAAGATCATGATATGCTATTTTTCAGGTCTCTCCTCTTCCAGTTTGTTCATTGAGCACTGTTTTTTTTACACTGGACAAGGATTTGAAAGTGAAAGCATCGCTTGTTTCTGTAGACATCATTAAAAGCCTCAAATAACCAGTGAGTATTTCTGTGTGAATTCTCATATTCATTATCTTCTTACATCACTTTTCTTCGTTGAGTTCTCTTTAATTTTTCTGAGTGCAACTTTGATATTTTGTCTTAACTTTCATATATTCCTTTATGTATGAAAATGAAAACATATATACAACTATAATGTGACTTGTCATTAGGAACCGCTCCTTCCTTCAGTGTGCTTTAAATTCGTGTACACAGAAGTACATTTTTGCTTTAGTTATTTTCATAACTTTTGAGAAATGTCAGTATAGACTACAAATCAAGACATCAGAAAAAACAGCTTTATCTCGTTCAGGGCTGAGTGAAAACTTTTATACTTTTCTGAGGGAAATGGTTGGACTTTTGGAAAGACACACACAAAAAAGCAAATATCTAACATTTTCCATTTAAAATGATGCGAAAGAACCCTAAACATCTTCAGAGTGCCTTCCGTTATTTATGTGACTCCAGATAATCTTTCATTGAACTTTTAGCTTCGTAAAAAGGCGATATGGGTTTTGTGAGAATTCTCATCATATGCACATGGGCGAAAACCAGCTGTTTGAGAATTCTCTCCAGTAGCACTGAATGAGTTAATGTTTCACTCAGTGTTTATTACAGCCAAACAGTAGACTTATTTAATATCACCCTGTTCTCTTCCTGCTCTTTCTTCTTTTGATATACTTATTTACGTATTTATTTATTTTTCATCTGAAAGCAAAACAAGTATTTTAAAAGAAATGCTACCATTGTAAGCAGAGCAAACCTTATTGGTAACTCTGGAGAGGTCTTGTCATTGGTAGAGGGAGACAATCTCGTGTACCCAAAGCACCCGTGTGCGGTGTGATTGTTTCCCTTGTTTTCATTTACATTATTTCGTCTCTGTGGAAAAATGTTGCGGCTCTTTGTAAAGGTAAAACACACTTAGATCTACACCGCTCCGCATATCCACTGCCGTCGCGACCAAAATTGTCTGCACTCGCAAACACATTTAGATCTAGGTACACTCAACCCCCCCCAAAAAAAACAAAAAACAAAAACAAAACAACAACAACAACAACAAACAAACAAAAACAAAACAACAACAACAACAACAAACAAACAAAAACAACAACAACAAACAAAAAAAAACAAAAAAAACAACAAACAATTTCACCAACCAACAGAAACAACCTATCTCCTACCTGGCACTCTCTCTCTCCCTTTTCTGTCCCTA
>NW_004797625.1:482034-483380 GCF_000002075.1 Aplysia californica | reverse complement strand
CTCTCTCTCTCTCTCTCTCTCTCTCTCTCTCTCTCTCTCTCTCTCTCTCTCACTTTCTCTCTCCCGCTTTCTGTCTCTCCTTCTTCCCTCGCTCTCTTTTTTATGCTCATACGCACATAGTAGCACACACAGTTACACACACACAGCGTCTGCGCGCACCTCACACTGTATCTCCTCAGTAAGTTCAGGGAAAGGGGGGGGGGGTGCAAAAGTGCAAAAGTAAGTAGGGCTATAGAGTAAGTATTACACCATCGTCATCAATGTTATTAGAGGAATGAGTGAATATCGACGGCAAACCGGTTTTTAAAAAAAAAGTGTTTTACGGCGCTGGCAACTTCATAAGGTCATATGAGCGTGCGGGACGCATTAAACATTTTCAGTTGGCGGCCGAAGCCTACTCTGATCGATTTTAGACCACCAAAGGATATTTATCGTGCGCAACTTGCGCAAGAGACCTCCGAGATTTATCACCCTTGTCCGAGAAGGCTAGGTGTAGATGGGATGTAGCTGAAAGAAGGAGTCAAAGAGTAGCAGTAGAAGGGCTGCAGAAAGAGTCAGGAGCCCAGAGGAGAGGGCAAAGGAGTTGATGGGGTGAGGACAGAAAGTGGAGGTGAAAGCAGACAGCAGAACATTGCTAGAGAGCCGGAAAGGAGGTGAAAGGAGACAATTTTAGAGAGAAAAAACATTCCGTAGCTTCCCGATTCAAACCCGGGACCTTTGAATGAGAGGCGAACACCTAGGCCACGAGAGCCCCGGGAAAACAGGAAAGGAGGTGAAAGGAGACAATTTTAGAGAGAAAAAAAATTTCGGTCGCTACACGGATTCGAACCCAGGATCTTTAAATGAGAGGCCAGCCAACACCTTAACCTCTGGGCCACGAGAGTCCAAAAACAAGAATTTCAAATAAAACGATCTGAAAACAATGGCTTTATTTCAACATTGTACGAAAATAATTTTTCTGTAATCAATTTCTATCTCAAAGCAACACTTGATTATCTGATTAGACAACAACAACAATCATGGGAGCATTCATGAATAAGGAAAATATCAGATTAATTTTATAAATAAACCTCTCGTATATCAATCGGGCGTACAGGCAACTTTTCGCACTGGAAATGGCACAGTCTTTGTCATTCACTTTCTCTATCACACATTCATTCACTCACTCCTTCTCCCTCTTCTCTCTTATTAAGTGAATATATTATAATATGATGATTCTTTGAAACCAAGCGCCTCACCACACACAAATTGTAACTCAAATATTCACATATTCTGCTGAGTGTGTCTGCAGAGCATGTATGCACAGGTATGCATGCACTCACTTACGCACAAACATGCACACACAC
>NW_004797625.1:480575-481934 GCF_000002075.1 Aplysia californica | reverse complement strand
TGTTTTTGTTGTTGTTGTTGTTGGGTTTTTTTTTGGTAAGTGTTTTACTACGCTCACAACTGCATAAGGTCATATGAGCGTGGGACACATTATACTTTTCCAGTTGGAAGGGAATTTTGAATTTTGCCCGGGTGGCGGCCGAAGCCTACTCTCATCGATTTTAGACCACCAAGGGATCTTTTAACGTGCGCAACTTGCACGCGAGATATCCGAGATTTTTCGCCCTTGTCCGAGAGGGCTAGGTGTAGATCTTTCCTACCAGAAGATCTGGGGTGTGGCTGAAAGACAGCAGTAAGGAGCCGAGTAGCAGTCGAAAGACCACAGAAAGAGTCAGAAGCCCAGAGGAGGGGGCAAAAGAGGTGGCAAAGGAGGTGAGGGGGTGGGGGCAGAAAGTAGAGACGAAAGCTGACGACAGAACATTGCTAGGGAGCTGGAAAGGAGTTGAAAGGAGACAATTTTAGAGAAAAAAATTTCGTCGCTACCCGGGTTCGAACATTTGAATGAGAGGCTAACACTTTAACCTCTAGACCACGAGAACCCCCGAAAACAGTTTTTAGTATCCGAGAGATTAAGGCTATGCGTGTTATTACAGGTGACATGCAATATCTATTTGCTTAGGTAATACATTTTAATGCCATAAGAAGTGTACGTGGGGTTTTTTTCATATCAGCGTACGTACTTTTACTCCCACCCCCCCTTCCACCCTCTTATGCATACATAATACGTATGTGTGAATGTGCGTGCATTGAGGAGGGGAGGGGGAGCTTGAGATCTCTACGTAAGTGTTTCCGTTTTAGTAAGAGTTTTACGGCACTTGCAACACAATAAGGTCATAATGTAAGCTTAAGTGCCGAAGATTAGAGGTGTTACAAGAGAGTAACAAACACAAAAAAAGAAGGAGGGGAGATAAAGACGATAGATGTTTGATTGGAAAGAAGAAGCAAACCACACCAGAGCACCCGCCAACCACCCACTGCGTAAGTGTACAGTAATAGAGATACAGGCCTTCGCTATCTTAGACACCCCAGGTCTATACGTTCCTATACTCTGACCGTCCAGCCCCAGGTACTAGCTCTCTTCTCAGTTACATCTGTCAGTTCCCAGTCTGTTGTCATGGTCGATAACAAGTAAGCTTGGAAAACAAACGAAGTGGGCGCTGAAGCAAATTAAATAATACTCCACTTCAACAGCAGGCGGTCAGTGGTAAGAGTTCATGCGGTTTCCATTGTTTTATTTCGTCTGTTTCGTTTAGAAAAGGGGTCGTGCCGTGCGTGTAAACTTCATGTTTGCCGTTCCTATTTCGTGACTCGGTTGTTGTTGTTTTGGTGTTGTTGTTGGTTGTTGTTTGTTTTTTTTTGG
>NW_004797625.1:477543-479098 GCF_000002075.1 Aplysia californica | reverse complement strand
AGTAAGGAGGAGCCAAGGAGTAGCAGTAGAAAGGCTGCAGAAAGAGTCAGGAGCCCAGAGGAGGGGGCAAAGGAGGTGAGGGGGTGGGGGCAGAAAGTGGAATTGAAAGCAGACAACAGAAAGCAAGCTCTATGCGCTTTTCACTGTATTATTACCCCAGCAGAGCATAGTACACTCAGAAACATTGTCAGCTTCCAGGGAAGCATACAGTGCAAGCAGGTGATTAAGCGCTCAAACACTAGCAATCGGACAAGATATTTCACTGTCTATATCTGGGTACCCATTCTCACTTGGGTGAAGTGAGGACAATTCGTGTGAAGTGACTTTCCCAAGGACACAACGACAACGTCGTCGGGTCCCTGGCGGGATTCAGACCCTTTAGACTTACGGTTGTGAGTCCGAGAGCTTAACCTCTTATAGATCTAAGCCACCTCCTACGTGTCTTTCGCAAGTGTTTCTGTCCTTTTAGTTTTTGTTTTTAGTGCCAATTTTACGGCACTTGCAACACAATTACGTCGTATAAGTGACGAAGGTTAGAGGTGTTACAAGAGAGTAACAAGTCATTATACACATACAAAAGAAGAGAAAAGGGCGATAGGTGTTTGATTAGAAAAAAGGAGCAAACGCACTCCAGACGCCAGAGCACCAGCCAACCACCCACTTGTTTCTGTCTGTCTGTCCGATTTTTCCCTGCATTATAAAATGACTGTTAGTGGGTCGTTGTGCTCTCTCTTAACCACACAAACAAACACTACGTTTGTGCAGTCCACTCATCATGCATAGTGTGAGTTCACGTCCATTTCAGTTTCTAAAATAAGGTTATTTGCTTTTGAGAACCTCCGAATGCGACGCTCAGCTCCGAGCGGATGGATGGAAGGCTCTACTTGTTGGTCTGACCTCTTTTCTTTCCTTCTGTTATTTCTGTATGTCTGTCTGTCTGACTTTCTCCCAGCACTAATAATAATTATGATCGTAATTGAGTCGATATGCTTCTTCTTACTTTCAAACAGATGAGTCGATATGCTTCTTCTTACTTTCAAACAAACAAACAAACAAACAAAGCTTTAATCTGGCAAAACCAAGTTACTGAAGAGCTTTGGCACCCCACCCCCCTCTTTCCCTTTCCCCTCCCAAACCTAAGGTCAAGAATAGCGTTTGACACAGCCGCATTCGAAGCAGGGTGGTTCTTCTCCTTCGTCCAGAATGATACATAATATTGTACTATCAATACGAAGCAAGGAGGTTTTACAGTAAGGTCCTTGATACGAAGTGAACTACCTAATGCAGTGCGACCTACGACAATTCGTCAAATCAAAACAACGCCCGAATGAAGCGGAACAAAAAGTGACGCCGCTATAATACATTGTACCTCTTCTCAGTTCGGTGTTGCTATATTATTTTGTTTCATCCCTGTGTGGTTATATTGTAATAATTATTTTTCTCTTTAATGGAGACGTTTACCTTTTCTGATTGCGTCTTCTTGACTTTTCCATACGTGAGAATTTGGGAGTGTGTGTGTGTATGTGGTTGCTGTCGTTTTGTTTTGTATTGTTTT
>NW_004797625.1:473311-474609 GCF_000002075.1 Aplysia californica | reverse complement strand
TTTAGGTAAAGGTTTTGTTTCCCAGCCGTTGCGCACGACGAGGGTAACATTTCCGTACCACCCACCTAGATGTCATGCCAAGCGAGATATTATTATCCTGTAACACCTGTTGCTACCGTAATGATTCCCCACCGCCCTCCAAAAGTACCGATTAAGTCGCCCACTTGTGGGCACGGAAGGTTGAAGGGCGCCATTGATAGGTCTTATTTCTTTACATTCTCCCTCTTGTTTCTGTCTGTCTTACTTTTCCAGGCACTAAATGACCGTTATCGTGCCGATGTGCCTCTCTTTACTCAAACAAACAAATCCATTAGTGGCCGATATCGCACATAAACACTAGTTTGTTTTGGTAAGTGTTTTACGGCGCTCCCAACTGCACAAGGTCATAATAATATGAGCGAGCAGGACACAAACATTTTCAGTTTGGTAGGAATTTGTTTTGAATTTTGCCTGGGGGGTGGCCGAAGCTTATCGATTTTGGACCACCAAGGGATCTTTAACGTGCTCAACCTCCACACGGTAACTCCGATATTTTTAGCCCTTATCCGAGAAGGCTAGGTGTTAGATGTTACCTACCATTAGATCAGGAGTGTGGCTGAAAGACAGCAGTGAGAAGGAGCCAAGGAGTATCAGTTGAAAGGCTGCAGAAAGAGTCAGGAGCTCAGAGGAGGGGACAATTTAAGTGGGGGAGAGGGGTTTTGGCAGAAAGTGCAGACGAAAGCAAACGACAGAACATAGAGAGCAGGAAAGGAGTTGAAAGAGAAAATTTTAGAGAAGAAAGTTTTTCGTCGCTGTCTGATTTCGAACCCACGACCTTTTGAATGAGAGGCAAACACCGTAACCTCTAGACCACGAGAGCCTCCAAACACTAGTTTAGTCCACTGGTTTTATCGAGTATCTTTCTGCTGTAATAGTGGTCTCATAATCGTGAGGTTGCGAGATCAGGAGTTCGAGGCCGAGGCTTGACGTTGTATGCTTGGGAAAGGCACTTGACACGAATTTTCCTCTCTCCACCCAGGTGTGAATGGGTACCCGGCAAGGCTACCTTAGTTACTTAGATAGCCCTTGTACTCGGCCATATTATCGACATGGAAAGATCTTGTCAAAATGTTAGTGTTTTGGCGCCTGTGAAATGGCAGCTTGCACTGTATATTTCCCAGGACGTTGAATTTTTTTTTCGAATGCTATCATGCAGGTCTGCTGGGGTAATAATGCCCCACAGAGCCTTCGATGTACAATAATGACAGTGCGTTGAAAGAAGGCGTGTTTTACAAAAACAGAATTTAGTATTCTTGAAC
>NW_004797625.1:470909-472041 GCF_000002075.1 Aplysia californica | reverse complement strand
TCCTATCAAACATCTATCGTCTTTATCTCCCCTCCTTCTTTTTTTATCTGTGTACTCACTTGTAACACCTCGAATCTTCGGCACTTATATGACTTTGTTGTGTTGCAAGTGCCGTAAAACACTTACTAAAATTAAAAGGAAAATACAGTCACCCAGAAGTGTACACGACCGTTCATACACGACGGTTCATCCGTGTCGCTGCCTCCTGACCGGCGTCCGGAGCTCTAAGTCAGTAATTGCACGACCGTACAGAATTTCTAAGCAATGATTGTTTTGCTTACCCCCAGGGTCGTGTTTTTTTTTAGGGTCTCTTCATTTTACACGCCGTGTTACCTGTCGTGGCTCAACACCGTAGAGGTGGGTGGTTGGCGAGTGCTCTGGTGTGGTTTGCTCCTTCTTTCCTATAAAAAAAATCTATCGTCTCTATATCTCCTATCCTTGTTTTTTGTTTGCTACTCTCTTGTAGCACTTCTAATCTTCGACACTTACATAACCGTATTGTGTTGCACGTGATGTAAAACTTACTAAAAACGAAAACACCGTAGAGCTTGATGTTGATAAGGTGGTTGGTTGGCAGGTGTTCGCAAATGGGGATCGTGGATTCTCAAGCTACTTGTTCCCTTTTACTAAGTTAAACGCACCTTGTTTCTGTAAATCAGAGACATGTCTTGAACATTTTTGTCTTCTATTTTCTGGGTGGATTGAGGGAGGGGGGGGGGTAAGACCACGGAATATTTTCTCCTTTTCTTTAGTGAAACATTACGTATGGACAACATAAATTGAATGGGAATTTTGGCAATAGTCGTGCCAGATCATAGAAAGAGCCAATTTAACTGTAATGCTCGTCGCTCGAGTCCCTATAAAGTCAAAGTTCATCCATTTATCGCTTATGTCCGCTCTTGGGTGACCAGTGGGTCTTCTTGTTGATCGCGCCCTAGGCTTTCTGAGTATCCTTTCTTTGGTCCTGCTAGGTCGGTCTCCGGGTCCCATCGTATGGAAAGGCCCTACGTCTTAGCTAACTTCTGATACATGTATCTGACTCATGTCAGTCGTAATTGTGTGCTGGAACAGGAACCTTTATTGTGTTGATGGGCACCCCCTACCTCTCTATCCCCCTCCCCCCTCGCTCTCT
>NW_004797625.1:468351-469994 GCF_000002075.1 Aplysia californica | reverse complement strand
CACACACACACACACACAGCGCGCGCCCACACATACGCACGCATTCACACATATCACACATGCGCATATACATACACGCACACATACATGCATACATACAGGCCCATTCACAAATACTCACTAACACACAGAAGCACACACACACTCATACACACGTATAAACACACGCACACACACACACACACACACACGTACACACATTCACACACATACACGTACACACACACCCCAGTGAACGCACACACACACACACTAGCGAACACACACACACACACGCACACACACACGCACACACACACACGCACACACACACGCACAAGCGAATACACTAGCATAATACTGTGCGCTTCGACCCTCTTGTGTACTGACCCCTGTCTGGCGCCGATGGAATTCGCAGAACGTGGGAGGGAGGAAGGAAGGAAGGAAAGAGGGACACGCCTGCACCACTTGGTCAGTAGTTAAAGCCTGCGTGGACCTTTGTTGTCATTGCTTCATTCATTCACTCTGTGCCTCAGCGCAGCTCAGGATTGACCCAGCGGAGCGTGTGAGTGTGGATACCCTCTCTCCTTTATAAACGATTTGGACGAGAACAGCTTGTTCTTTTTTTCGTCAGTGGATTTATCGTTTGCCCCGTCGTCATGGAAATGGAATACAAGCCCTATAACCCGGTTTGTATATAAAAAAATAATAATTTTGCCTTTCTTTTTTGAATATATGTTTCTATGAGCGACAAGTTATGTGGCCCCAGTGAACATTAACCTTTATTATGGACGACATTTAGCCTCAATAAGCCATCCCAGGCTTATTGGGGATACATGTTCTTGTTAGCCGTCTTTATCCCCCCCCCAACCCCCTCCCCCCTGCTTAAAGCGTATTATGTGTTACCTGAAATCACCCATACCCCCTGGCCCTGGTTCGAGAGTTTGATCGAGAATCAATAACAACGATCTAGATTCTAGATCTAGCACCCCTAATTGTCCTAGCTTCACTATTACTGAGTAGAATTTAGGTCTACTGGGTCGAACGAAGATAGAACACATCAAATAGATCCAACGAACCAATAGCTCAGGAACTTTGTATGCATTTAACAGAAATTCATAGGAATTTTTATACGTTTTCCCCCCATACTTTTATGATTATACACATACGTTTATTATACTTTTGGATTTATACACTGGTTGAGCACAGGGACAAAACTAAGCTGAATGAGAAAGATGCAGCTCAGGGAAAGCGGAGATAACTCTTCAATTATAATTCTATAAGTGACTTTAATACCGGTAGGCCTACCTTTGTGAGAAACGGGTTGCCCAAAATAATTGTTTTCAGGGAGGGGTTTAATTACTACGAGGCTAACTTTTGAATTGAATTTTGCTTGTATTGTTTTCCTTTGTTAATATTGTCCTTAATTTCGGTGGTGCTTTAGTTTGTTCCCTCTTTAGTTGATTGTTTCTTTCCTTTATTTTGTTAATTGTATGTTGATCCAGTTCTTTATCTTGACGTTGTAAAATCTATTGCCCCCCGTTTTTTCTTTTGTTAACCCTGCATGACCCCCCCAACCCGTTTTATCTATCTATCTATCTATCTATCTATCTATCTATCTATCTATCTATCTATCTATCTATCTATCTATCTATCTATCTATG
>NW_004797625.1:464740-466371 GCF_000002075.1 Aplysia californica | reverse complement strand
TCTCTCTCTCTCTCTCTCTCTCTCTCTCTCTCTCTCTCTCTCTCTCTCTCTCTCTCTCTCTCTTCTCCATCCATCTATCTAGTTCATTTCCTCCTTAGTTATGATTTTTTAAAAATTGTTGTGTTACAATAAGTGTCGTAAAACTTGTCCAGAACCTAAAAATGTGCAGAAGAAATGTAACGATGCCGCGGTCAGCCTCCATGTCATAGTCTTCACGCCTGTCCCTCGCGCTCCTTTGACCGTATGCAGTTGCCAAACCGTAAATGTGGGCGGTTGACGGGTGCTCTGGTGTGGTTTGCTCCTTCTTTCCTATAAAAAAATCTATCGTCTTTATCTCGCCTCCTTCATTTTTGCGTTTGTGACTCCCTTGTAACACCTCTAATCTTCCGCACTTATAAATATGACCTTATTGTGTTGCAAATGCCGTAAAACTCTTACTATAACAAGACGCCGTAAAAGCCGTAAAACTTACCAAGCTACCAACGCCTGACCCTTAAAACTCCCTTGCATACTCCTTCATGGGTACACGGTACTGTGCTGTCGTTGTTGGTGTTTGAAGGGTGCCAGTGGTAGACCCCATTTCCATTTCCTATTTCAGTTGTGTTTGTTTGTCTGTCTGTCTGTCTGTCTATATGTCTGTCTGTTTGTCTGTCTGTCTGTCTGTCTGTCTGTCTGTCTGTCTGTCTGTCTGTCTATCTGTCTGTCTGTTTGTCTGTCGTACTCTTTCCTTGCACCTAATGACCAATACCATGTCGTTGTGATTCTCTTTGCCCAAACAAACAAACGAACAAACAAATAAACAAACGAACCCGCGCACTCGTATGACTTTATGCAGTTGCGAGCGCCGTAAAACACTTACCAACAAAACCCCCTAACAAAACAAACAAAGAAACAAACAAACGAACGAACGAACGAACGAACGAACGAACGAACGAACGAACGAACGAACGAACGAGCGAGCAAACAAACCAAAATAAATCAAAACACAAACAAACAAAGCAGACAAACAAACTAAACAAACACGAACGTGTGGGTGGTTGGCGAGTGCTCTGGTGTGGTTTGCTTGGTTTTTTTCCCCCTATCAAACATCTATCGTCTTTTTCTCCCCTCCTTTTTGTGTTTGTTACTCCCTTGTAACACCTCTAATCTTCGCGCGGCACTAATATGACCTTAATGTGTTGCAAGTGCCGTAAAACTCCTACCTAAACTATACAAACACGGACGTACACGTAGTTAGTTGACTTGCCCGTGTCCTGACACCAGAAAGAAACCAATGACTCAGCCCTCACCAGATAGATCTATACTACACTTACCATTGTTGAGTGTTCCCCTGGGTTTGACCTGACCTCGATATTAGATTCTATGTCGAGAGATCGCCTGATCAGGGCAGGGCTGTTCTATTTTCTAATTGGTTAAAAAATTTGGTTTCTCAACTGTGGAAGGGAAAAGGTAGGCCTATATGGTCAATAGTTAGCCAGAGTGCAACGAAATATTTTCAGAGCGGAAAAAACGACTTGTGTATCTTTGATACGTCGTATGGTCGCACATTGTTTCTTTATTTTGCGCATTTTTGTTTTGTCTTCTTCTTCTTCTTCTTCTTCTTCTTCTTCTTCTTCTTCTTCTTCTTCTTC
>NW_004797625.1:457766-461422 GCF_000002075.1 Aplysia californica | reverse complement strand
TCTCTCCTTGATCAGGCCCGGCCCCGCCCTCTCGGGCTCACACGCCCGCCTCCCGCGCCCCCCGGGGCTGTCATGTAATCTACCTGGCCATACCTCCAGCAGCCGGTGACAAGGGGTTCCTGCTTGGTTTGGTCCGGTAGTTTTTCCTGCTGCTGCACACACTGTAGACTTCACTCTGCTCTGTGGTGTATGATAATGTGGTAGTTCAATACACGTGTTTTTGTTTCTTAGACTTAGACTGGCAGGCAGTTTTCGGCAGGCATTATTATACTGAGTGTATGTGCTGGCGAGTTTGGCTCGCAACAGTAATGTTACTGACTGTTACTGTTACAAATCTGTTCATTCCTTGGAATTTTGTAATGTTTTGTTTTGGACCGTGTCGTTATAATATAAAAAGAATGCGATGTGGGAAGTAGAGAGTGGTCGTTTGTACAGGTGATTGTCTTGCTCAGGTGGCTGTTAGTTAATAGAGCATGTTTGACTGTACAATATGCATATATTATCGTTAACCTACACAGAGTGGCTCCCTGTGTGGTGGCACCGCGTTTGGAAGTCTAGTGTGTTAAGTGTGTAGCAAGACAAAACCCTTGACCCTTATCGTACTTCGTCACGACCGCCTTTTGGGTAATTTATCCGGCCAGGTCGCGGGAAAAAAATTAGACTGGAACACCAACTAAAAATGTAGAACGAATTAATAAAACAGCTTCGCAAAGAAATTACCCCTCTCCCCCTCCCGACCCCCACCCCCACCCGCGCGCGTTTTTTCCCTCCTCCTCACTGTGCCAGAGAGTTAAACACACTTTGTGCCCTGATAAATAGGCAAGTAGACAGGCAAGCATAGTACTATAAGTCAGTCTCAAGGAAGCACTGATTTTAGCGGATTGGTTGACCGTCAGGTAGGCAGAGCCAAGGGGTTATAAAGAAGGCATAATGCGTTGTAGAACGCCCGTTCCAAAGCCGGTATCTGCCCCAGGCGAACTCTGTGGTATTATATTGATAAATTGTAATAATTGTATTGTGATTAGAGAATGGTCACAATTGCTACAAGGTGTGGGTGAAAGAAATTTATCCAACTCATCAAAGTGAAACAACTTTCTTTTCACATGCAAAGGTCTCACTTTGCTATTAAGTGTGTGTGTTGGGGGGGGGGGGGGAGAGAGAGAGAGAGAGAGAGAGAGAGGAGAGAGAGAGAGAGAGAGAGAGAGAGAGAGAGAGAGAGAGAGAGAGAGAGGATTTGGCCAAGCCCGCCAAAGTGCTTCTGTATTATCTCTGTTGGTGTTCTCTTGGCAGTGCCACCAACGGAATCTCTCGCTTATTATTTTGTCCAGACCAACACGTATCCCCATTCAACTGTGAGTTTTAATGGTTTGGATCGCCTGCGTCAGTAAATTAATGTACGACTCTCACTATGCTGGAACCAGGATTTAGCTGTAGTCCTGAGGGAGCCTAAACTCTCACACAGTGTCAGTCAGTGCTACGCCTAAAAGTGTTGTCTACTGCACGCGCCATTGGACGGTTCTGGTGCCTTGCGTGAACAGTTGCGGGACTCGAAAGCGTGACGTAGCGTCTAATCTGGGATTACTAGCCGCTAGAGCTCGAAGAGTGACACAAGATCGAGGTCTAACTGCCTTCGTGGAACGAGTTCTTGGGAAACCGACGCAGGTTATATCGTTCAGTGATTGGATAATTTCGCGTGGAACAACACTCGCAGAGGTCAAGGAAAACGGTCAGCTGATGATTCAGTTTTGATCTACGTTTTGCACTACGTGTAGCCCAGAGCTGTTGATTTCTTTTGTTCCTTCTGTTATTGCTCCTGTCGTCCAAGAGGTAGACACGAATTTTCACGTGTTCCTGATTTGAACATTTTGTACGTTAATCTAAACAGAGCCATAATTATTCAATTATGTTTTTCACTGCAGTTGATTCAGAAGTGTGATTGAACGATATGACCTATTTGTAAGGGCCTGAGTTGATAATTACTCTGCAGACGTTTATCAAAAACGTTGAATTGGAACTGCGGTTGCCTCACCTGCTTTCATTCGCAACGAAGTGCTTGTGACAGAACCCAAATTACAAAATATGCACTAACACGCGTGGGATATGGACAAGCCGTTTTGTTTTTTAGCTCTCAGTCATGATATCCTGTTTGTGGTTTATTTGGACTAAGGCATATATTGTGTTTTGCTTTTTCTGAGATATTCTTGAGTGGGAACGTTCTTAAGGAAGTTCTTGTTTTTCTTGTTCATTCCTTTGACTTGCTGTGTGTTTGTTGCCGGTAAGGATAAACGCATATAGCCATAGCGCTGCCAGTTGTTCTTCTGAAGATACTGAACCCCTCGACTCACTGTCGGTTTGATGGAGACACCGTCATCTCTACCCTACCATCTCCAGTAACGTTGAGTATAAATCCGAATTCAGTCATCATTTTATAGGGAGAAGCAGCCTTCCAGTTCTAAAGACTCTGCTCTCGCGAGCTCTCAAAAAAAAAATGCAAGGAACTGCAGAAAATACAACAGCAGTTCCATCAGCGGCGGCGACGATGGCGAATGTGACGGACAACCTAGTGAGTTCCCTTCTGAGCTCCGTGAACACCACGATAGGACCACTCATTCTGGACAATGTCACCTCTGTGCTGCCTCTTTTGATCACGGATAACGACACGAACCCCGCCTGGGTAGGTTGTCTTGATTCTGGGAAGGGAGATTCGCCTTGCTGTGCGTGTCCGAGCCTATGTCTTTTATTTTTGGTCATATATATAGATAGATAGATATATAGATATATATGTGTGTGTGTGTGTGTGTGACGCGTGTTGACAAAATGAGTTACTCCTCACAATCCATAAATGGAGTTATTTGCCAAAAATCGACACTAGGGTCAAATGTGTAGATTTTCTGTTTTCGCAATATACTTTGACTATAACATGCCTTTCATTATTTCATACTTATAAATTGTAAAAACTTGATCGATAAGCATAAAGTATCTATTTTTATAGGGCTCGAATCCGAGAAGTAACTCACTTTGTCTGCACGCTTCGCATATATGATTTAGAGTGTGGGCGGTTTTTGGGTGCTCAGTTGGGGTATGCTTATTTCCTGTCAAATATCTGTCGTCATCTCCTCCTTTCTTTTTCTTTGTATGTTACTCTGCGGCAGCACATCTTATCGTCGGCACTTATATGATCTGTTTGTTTTGCAAGTACCGTAAAACTCTTACGAAAACTAAAAGCTAAGAGTTTTTAAAGGTTTGTAGTTGGAGACAGACATCTACAAGATCTGACCTGTCAATTCCTTTAATGTTCTCTATTGTGCTGAAAATTTTTTAGTTTAGAGACGGGAGGTCTCTAAACTAAAAAAATTTCAACACAATAGAGAACATTAAAGGACTTGACAGGTCAGATCTTGTAGATGTCTGTCTCCAACTACAAACCTTTAAAAACTCTTAGCTTTTAGTTTTCGTAAGAGTTTTACGGTACTTGCAAAACAAACAGATCATATAAGTGCCGACGATAAGATGTGCTGCCGCAGAGTAACATACAAAGAAAAAGAAAGGAGGAGATGACGACAGATATTTGACAGGAAATAAGCATACCCCAACTGAGCACCCAAAAACCGCCCACACTCTAAATTATATATGCGAAGCGTGCAGACAAAATGAGT
>NW_004797625.1:456574-457666 GCF_000002075.1 Aplysia californica | reverse complement strand
CCCCCCCCCCCGAAAAAAAACCCCAAACAAACAAAACCACTACCAACATTAACAACAACAACAACAACAACAACAACAACAGCAACAAACTACAACCCCCTCCCCCCTCCAAAAAAAAACCCTTCGAAAATTTACTGTGCACAAAATACTGTCAGGGTACTCTCGAAGTATGACTGCAAAGTATATTCCAACTACTGCTCAACCTTTTTACAGCAAAAATCCACCACTTTCTCACTTTCCCCTGTCCATTTTTCTGCCTGTCTGGTTGGCTGGCTAGCCGTCTGCCTGTCTGTCTAGACTTCAGCAGTAAACATTTTTTCTATCGGCACTACCACCAGAGTAATTCTCCTTCATGTATTTCACCTCATTTGACCTTACCACGTCACCGATACCAGGACCTTAATAATGTCGAAACTGTCTAAGACGGCCACCTATTTGTCGAGGAGAAAAGTGGTTGTCTTAGACATTTGTGTCATTATAATGCTAACAAAACTACATGAGGGAAGAATGGGAAGTGGCTATTTGTACGGGAGATTGTCATTATATAGATCTACAGATAGCCGTCGATCAGAGCAGGATCGACTGTAATTGTGTTTTCCCCGGCTCATTCAAGCATGACGAAATAATTCCACAAGCTAGTACAATATACATGCATGACATGCACCTTTTTCTTATTTGCACTGGTGACTGCACCACCTTTGTGATTGCCACTAGTAGGTCTTACTTCTTTACTTTTTCTTTGTTGTTTCTGTCTGTCGGTCTGCCTTACTTTTCCCCTGCGCTAAGAGACCATTGTTGTATCATTGTGCTTCTCTTTACTCATACAAACAAAGCACTGGTGGTTGGACCGGATAAATGTCAAATAAAATGATTTACAGAAGAGCTGGGAAAACCCGGAATAATATCAAAAGGCTATCCCAGGATAGGGAAATGCGGAAAGTGATCGTGGCCTGTACCCTGATCCAGGTCGAGAAAAGCGATGATAATGATAACTGGTGTTGGTGTTTTCTTTTCTTGTGTTCTTTTCATCTGTCAAACTCGTGTTTATGTCGGCACTAAATGGCTGTCGTCCGTCGTCCTGTCGAAGGTCTC
>NW_004797625.1:452576-455182 GCF_000002075.1 Aplysia californica | reverse complement strand
TAAACAACAACTATCCTTTTATCTCTCTGTCTAAACAACAACTATCCCTTTATCTCTCTGTCTAAACAACAACTATCCTTTTATCTCTCTGTCTAAACAACAACTATCCTTTTATCTCTCTGTCTAAACAACAACTATCCTTTTATCTCTCTGTCTCTGTCTCGCTGTTACTGTGCTTCTGTCGTGCCATTGACAATACCCACATGTTTATGGACACGTGTCCTTTCGTTGTTTTCGTGTGTCTGCGGCTGACCTTAAGGGACTTTCTCGCGTCAGCAAGGCCAGGGCAGTAGCCCCAGTGCCAGAATAATATTGTGTTTACGCCAGACGGCTCGGGAAGGAATAGATCTACGTCTAAATATAGCTTTGTCCACTTTGGTTTTCCGCCAATGTCATTTCTAAATGAAGGTTTTGTTTTCTCCTATCCAAATTATTCCAATCCACGCCGTGGGTGGTTGGCGGGTGCTCTGGTGTGGTTTGCTTCTTCTTTCCTATCAGACATCTATCGGCCTTCTCCTTTTCTTCTTTTTTATGTTTGTTACTCTCTTGTAAGTACGTCTAACACCTGTAATCTTCTGGCGCTCATATGACCGTATGCAGTTGCGAGTGCCATAAAACCTCTACTAAAACTAAAAAACAAATCCACGCCTTCACCGTGTCGTTTCCTTTTATTCACTCTCTTGTCTATCCGTCTCTACGTTTGTCTTTGTGTTTGAGTGTCGGCCTGTCTGTCTGTCTGTCTGTCTGTCTGTCTGTCTGTCTGTCTACTTGGGTAGGTCCTGCTTCTTTTGTCTCCCTCTCATGGTTCAGTCTGTCCATATGACTTTCTCCAATACTAAAGGGCCTTTTTGTCGTGTCGATGTGCTTCTTTGTCCCAAACTAAAGCCAATGCTTAACTGCCGATATCGATTCCTGGCAGGGTAGTATATTATTTAGTGCGGGAGTTTCGAGGGCGCCGCTGGTAGTTCTTACTTTTTCCCCAGTGTTGTTTTTGTCTATCTGCCTTGCTTCTTCCATGCACTGCATGTCGATGTGCTTCTATCCACTTGAAATCACAAACTCAAACTCAAGTATTATTTAGTAACAATCCTTAAATGTTCAACCCACAAAAAGTCAATTAGGAATCAGGACCTCTGATGAAACGTCCGACTCTGATAGGTGCGACCCGAGTTGTTGGATCACCATGGAAACAACGGGAACTAAAAGGGATTCGTTCTTGGATTGCTGGCACGGCGGCCCAGCAAAGTACCGAATGAGTTATCAGCCCATCCACACTAGTTCTTTACTGTACCAAAAGTCGTTTGTACTTTGACTGTTTTATTCTTTGTTTTTAATGTTTTATTAAACATTAACGTGGCGCTCATATGACCGTATGCAGTTGCGAGTGCCGTAAAACTCTTACTAAAACTAAACTAAAACATTAACGAGAAGCAAAACGTGCCTGTGCATAATGTCTGGCAGTCGTTCAAGGTGCAAGCAAATACTCTTGATTACAGCAGTGGACTTCTGGAAAGGCGCACAAGAGCCCTCGTAATTGACGTATTGGATGACTCTTTTGTTCCGCCTTTGTTAACGACCCGCAAGGTATTGTGGGCAAACAATAGGTTTTCTTCAGGTGGGAGGCTAAAGGTTTTGCGTGGGGGAAAAAACAATAGCTTTTAGTTAAGGTCAACTACGTAGACACGTTGGTAGCCAGGCGGGTTGGTCGTTCGGTCGTTCGGTCGGTAAGTAAGTAGATTGGTAGGTAAGTAGGTTGGTGGGTAGATAGGTAGGAAGTCGGACAGGAAGGTAGGTAGTTAAGTATGTAGTTAGGTAGGTAAATAGGTTGATGGATGGTTGGAAAGATGGGAAGATATGGATCGTTATACCCTCTGGCAGAATATGGGGGAGTTGTGGAGTTGTGTGAGCCTTCTCGGGTGGAAAACAGGACGAAAATATTAAAAGTTTCATTTTTTTTCTTAAGAAAATCATAAATGGATAAATAGATAGACAGGTAATCTGGTCGACCAATACAATAAAATTACAATATGGTAAGTTAGCAACTGCTTTCTTTTTTAAGGGGCAGGGGCGGGTGTTCGTTCGGGTGTACACATTACACCATTTCCCTGTTCTGGAGCAATTATAGTGACACTAATAATAATAATAATAATAGCCTCTTGACGTGGAATCCACAAGGAAAACGTAAGAAAGGAAGACCAAAGATGACATAGAGGCGAGCGCTACAAGCGGAAACGGAAAAGGCGGGTAACATCATGGAAACAACTGGAAAAGGATGCACAGGACAGGCTTTGCTGGAGAAATGTTGTTGATAGCCTATGCTCCACTGGGAGTTAAAAAGGGCAAGAGAGAGAATAATAGCTTCAGAAACAGCATTGGTAACACATACAGATCAACACGACTCTCAATATTACAAGCATTGTGGACTTAGGCAACAACATCATTAACAGTTGTTGTTACCACCGAGATCAGCGGAAGCGACAGGGATCGACGAAACAGCAACAACAACAACAACAACAACAGCAGCATCAGCAGCACCAACAGCATCAGCAACAACAAAAACAACAACATCATCATCATCATCATCATCATCAGCAGCAGCAGCAGCA
>NW_004797625.1:449736-450979 GCF_000002075.1 Aplysia californica | reverse complement strand
TCAAAATACCTTATGCAGTTGCGAGCGCCGTAAAACCTCATCTAAAACTAAACCAGTTAAAGGGCGTGGGTGGTTGGCGGGTGCTCTGGTGTGGTTTGCTCCTTTTTTCCTTTAAAAAAAATCTATCGTCTCTATCTCCACTCCTTTTTTGTGTTTGTTACTGAATTGTAACACCTCTAATCTTCGGCTCACATGACCGTATTGTGTTGTAAGTGCCGTAAAACTCTTACTAAAACTATAAGTGAAAGGGCCGGAGAGTAATAATTTAAAAGCTGAGTAACGCATCGCAAATTTCTCGTCTATTGCCGAGTCTTGCCCGATGTGGGTCTGGAAAAGAATTCATTAAAACTGTTTGTGGTTCTGGTCTAACTGCTTCTTCTATGGGTGTTACAAATCTTCTTTTACTTCTATGTGTTCCCCTGCTAGATTGATTTTTATGGATGTGACTGTTTTGTTATTTTCCTACTTTGAATGGCCACTTGGCTTCCGACAGCCACATTCCGATTTTGAAAATACCCTCACTCTATTTATTATTATCATTTTTTAAAAATATGGACTAGAGCATTTTCAATTTCGTTTTTTTTCCTTCCTAGGAATTTATTTTGACTTTTGTCTGGTCGGTGGCTGAAGCCTATTCTTATCGATTTTAGTACCACTGAGGATTTTTAATGTGAGCAACTTGCACCCGGAGCCTCCGAATTTTTTTTGGCCTTATCCGAGAAGGCTAGGTATTACAATTTTACCAACTCCAAAATCAGCGGTATTGCTGAAAGACGGCAGTAAAAAGGAGCCGTAAACAGCAGTAGAAATGGTCGGGCTAACCCAGATTTTGGGGGTTGCCAGAAATCTTAACCTACCCCATAAGTGGGCATTGTCCTACCTATAGGAGAAGTTTGGTTTCATTGGTGTGTATATTTGTTTAGTTATAGAGAATACTCTCCTTGTCTTTTAAAGAAACTGAACATGGGGCAAAAACTTTACCTTCGATTTTCTCAAAACAGCATTTTTGGGGATAGCCCCCTTCTTCTTAAAAGCGACCAAAGTCAGGAGTAAGGGACAGAAGAGCGTAGAGGGGGCCGGGGTGGGGGCGGAAGAGATGACAGGCTGGGGAGACAAGCAGTTGACAGAATAAGATTAGAGAACAGGAAAGGAGGACATGGGAGAAACTTTTAGAGAAGAAAAAATATGTTTCGGTCGGGACCTTTTGACTGAGAGGCTAACACCGTATCTCTTGACCACGAGA
>NW_004797625.1:447255-448882 GCF_000002075.1 Aplysia californica | reverse complement strand
ATAAATAAATAAATAAGTGAATAAGTTAATAAGTAAATTATACTTTATTGTTCCCCGTGGGGACATTTAGGTTGCAGTGGCAAATATACATACATAAGTACGTAATCCAAAACACAAACATACCTACAGAGAACACCAAATACACAATATCACGCCACCAATGCAGAACAATTCCAGGGAGCTCTCGTGGCCTAGCGGTTAAGGTGTTGGCCTCTCTTTCGAAGGTCCCGTGTTCGAATCCGGGAAGGGACCGAAACATTTTCTTCTCTAAAAAAATGTCTCGTTTCACCTCATTTCCTTCTCTCTTGCAATGTTCTGTCGTCTGCTTTCGTCTTCTCTTTCTGCCCCCGCCCCCTCACCTCCTTTGCCCCCTCCTCTTGGCTCCTGACTCTTTCTGCTGCCTTTCTACTTCTACTCCTTGGCCTTTTCTTACTGCTGTCTTTCAGCCACACCCCTGATCTTCTGGTAGGAAAGATCTACACCTAGCCTTCTCGGACAAGGGCGAAAAATCTCGGGGGGGGCCGTGTGCAAGTTGCGCACATTAAATATCCATTGGTGGTCTAAAATCGATGAGTAGTGAGTAGGCTTCGGACGCCACCCGGGCAAAATTCAAAATGTCCTTCCTACTAAAAAAGTTTAATGTGTCCCCGGCGCTCATATTCCCTTATTCAGTTGCGAGCGCCGTAAAACTCTTACCAAAAAACAAACAAACAAACAAACAAAAACAAAAAACGCAATTCCACGAACACGCCACTGTGCCCGTTGAAGCGTTCCAGCTGGCAGTCTCTGTGGGCACACGTAGGTTAAGTCTTTTGTGTCTCGACATGGACCTTTACGTACGGTGGTATGTGCGTACGAGTGCTGCTGTCATTACGGGCAGTTGTCTAACAAGTTCCATGTCTTGGGGCATTCATTGCCTTTGGTAAAGCACCAGTGGGACGTAGCCCTAACTGATGTTTTATTCAGCGCGTGTTGCCTGTTGTTGCCTTGGGAACGTCATATCAGATGTGGTTGGCTGGGTGCCGCTGAAAGATGATGTGCTCATGGGTCTGTTGTGTGTTGCATGTATATATTTTAGTGATTCTTGTGTAGGTGTACTTGTGTGTGTGTGTGTTTGTGTTGGTATGTGTGTTTGTGTATGTGTGAATGTGTGTGTGATTGAGTGTGTGCGCGCGCTAGCGTGCGTGCGTGCGTGCGTACGTGTGCTGTCAGCACCCCACCACCCCCGTCACCCCATCTTCTCTCTCTCTCTCTCTCTCTCTCTCTCTATCTATCTATCTATGTATCTATCTATCTATCTATCTATCTATCGGACCATCTATCTCTCTCACTCTCCCCCCCCCCTCTCTCTCTCTCTCTCTCTCTCCCTGCCCCTCCTTCTCCTTCCATCCTTCCTTGCATCCCCTCCGTCGTTCTTATACTCTTATACATTTCATAAGTATAGAACAATTTACAAGCATACATTGCCATACTCGCTAACTTTCTATACTCTTCATTGGGGGGCTGTCGTGACCTAGAGGTTAAGGTGTTGGCCTCTCTTTCAAAGGTCCCGGGTTCGAATCCGGGTAGCGACCGAAAAATTTTCACCTCCTTTCCTGCTCTCTAGCAATGTTCTGTTGTCTGCTTT